>NW_008668689.1:34958-36050 GCF_000695815.1 Acanthisitta chloris
GCCTGTTGTTCTCTTTCATAATTCTCAGCCAGTAGAAACATCCTGGGAGCTAAGATATAAACAAAAATGAGTTTCAATGCTTTACTGGCACTGAAGCTGGTCTGTGAGATCTCTGGATGCAACCCAAGTGGATGCTCTACCTCAGGGAGGTTCCTGCACCTTGTGAGTAAAAGGGAGCTCAGGGAGTCAAGTTGAAAAAGAATCAGATGGATTTTGCTTTAAAATATGATAATATCTTCATAAAGCATTGATTTTGTAGTCTCTTAGCAAAACAGGAGTGTGTCACAACACTGTTATAATACATGCACTCAGGCATAGCAACCTCTCTCTTTCTCATTTATTGAAATCATATCCACTATAATATTAGAAACAGCTTGAGGAGATTTTGAAAATCACTATTACCTGGAAAAAATAACCCTTTTATGTTTGGAGGGTTTTTAAATTATGGTGGGTTTTGTTGGTTTTGCTTTTTTTGGTTTTGCTTTTTGCTTTTAACATATTGCAATTAAAATGTAAATGCATAAATCTGCTTCACATTAAATTTTCTGAAAAGCTTTTTCCCCCTTTTCATGAGATGAGGTTTCATTGGCAGTGAGATATTATTGGATTTGTATCCAAGCTATTTTTAACAAATATCTCCTTTGATTATGATAATGCCAGTGAGGGTGGAAAAGCATTGATACAACTTTGGAATAGCATTACATCATTTTGTGTTGGTCATTCGCTTGGGGCTTGAGGCTAAGTATTTCTGTGACTGCAAACTCAGATAAAAAAATCCATTTTCTCTCATTTCGTCAATTTGTTATAGGAATACAGCATATACTAAAAGTGCAATTTGAGTTTAATTTTAGAGAAGAGTAATTAAGGAGTAATTAAAAAACAACCAAAAAAGCAAGTAAAACCCCAAGTTCACCTTTTCCTCTAAAGTTTCATAATCAGAGGCAAATTTATGTCAGATGATGAATTTGGAGAAAAATCTCGTTCCCGTCTGTAACACAGAAGTTTTACAGGAGTCTGTTACCTCACTTTGGCATGGAATTTATGTATTCTGTTTCATTTCAGGAGAAAATGTAGGGAGTCCATGCAAAAGGA
>NW_008668689.1:36060-66191 GCF_000695815.1 Acanthisitta chloris
CTAAATTGGTTTCTCTGGGTCTGCAAACTGCGATGTAATCATCTGCAGGCATTATTTTTAGCAAGTTGTTATTTCACAGGGGAAAATACCAAAAATTTCCCCCTGTAGCTATTTTGTCTCTGCAAAGGCATCTTCACTCTGCAGCCAGCTGGTGGGATAGGCCTTTTCCCAAAAAAAATCTGTTGTTATCCATACTGAGGAGCTAGAAAGGTGACTAGGCTGTGACTAGGACCAGCCAGTTCATACTGAGGCTGTGCTGTGCTCATCTATGCCCATATCTAACTCACATACCCTATAAGAAATTTTCTATGAGCTTCACTTTTTTCTTCATGTCTTTTTAGACCATCTGTGTGGCAAAGCCAATATAAGGGTAGGCTGTTCTCACTATAACATGATAGAAAGACTGAGAAGATCCTTCTTTTTCCTCTCCACGGTGCATTGAGGGTGAGGATACAGGACAGCATTAGTCCAAAAAGAACACTTAATTTCATGGTGGAGAAATAGAAAAACAAACACATGCTTTCCTTTTTCTGATGGATACAAGAAACAAATCAAGAAACTGGGAGTACTGAAGGTTATTCTCATTTGTCAATGCCCAGTTTTTCAGATGACCAAGGCTTCTGGCTAGACAACCACAGCAGTGAATACATTCAGTGATGTTCCCGTCTGAGTGGCACAAAGAGGCTGCTGCCTTCTCTGACACTCAAATTCAGACCACTGTGTTGTCTTTATTTCAAGTGAGTGACCATTCAATTCTGTTGAGTAACCTTATGTTTTTGTACAGCGTTGCATGATGAGGAAGGGAAAGGGCATTGCTTTCCCACTTAGCAGCATGAGTCAGAGAATTAGTTTGGAGGAAATAAGAAATCACCAGGGTCTTTGCCAAGAAACTGTAGCTTGTGAAACATAGCACAGTTTGGGCTAGTTATTTTATTTTCTCTGTAAAGTATCTCTTCAACTTTTAGTTTTGGCAGAAAGTGGAAAAGAAATATTGAAGCATTGTATGTCTGTCTAAGTTCCACTGGGCTCCAGGCTTTCCTGAAGCAAGGAAGTATTGGACATCTCTGACTGACCACAACTTTGAATTCTAGCTCAAATAGGTATAGAAAAGCTTTTTCCTTAACTTTTCAATACTCTTGAGCCTTATTGGTGAGAGGCCAAATACACACTCACAGTCAAGCTCTAAGGTTTGCATATACTGGCTCGGATTGTGAGACTGCTGAGTTTGTAGCCAGGTATAGGTGAATTTGTGTTTATCCTTGCAATTTCCTCCTGGGATTTCCTCTTTTAGTGTTTGATCACAGAAATCAGGAGAATTGTTCTTCTCTTCTGAGAGGAAAAAAATAATTTCACTTGAGAGGTATATAACATTTGTCACCTCCTATCAGAAATCCCCCACTAGGTGACCTAGAGACCTGCACAGAGGTCTTTGCTTTGATCAAAAGTCAGCCAATGAATAAATCAGGAACGAAAGAAAAAGTATATTCTGCAAAGAGTCGAAATAAAGCACTAACATGTTTTGAACATCTACCCAGCACTAAGAACACAATTGGTGCATCCTACGTCCTACAATGGTCATTTAATTTTTGAGGCTATTGCCATGTTCAGTCCCAGAAGCCCAAACACAGGGTGTTCATACATGGAATTTTTGATACCACTGCTAGTAAAATTTGAATAAATTAATCCCAACAGTATAGATCCATGTGTACCTCAGCTTAATGACTCAGATTTCATGGAAAATTGTATATCTTAGTGCTGATGAGACTGGAAATTTTGTTGTCTTCAGTGGGGATTTTTAAGGGAGGAAGAGCACTACATTCTATACTAATCATGAATTATTGATAGGAGGATAGAGGACATCTTCTTACCAGAAATAAATGTTTGTTTGAATGAGCTCTCCAGGCATTACAGTATCATTCACAGGAACATATATAGCTTGTAGGAGACCTCCAGCCAGTTGAACCAAATGAATTAATTTCAAGTAAAACATTTGACCTCTCAATGCCAGTTGCTGAGAAAGCCAAGTCAACTACTAAATGCACTTTGCAAGTGCACACACCTTTCTACTTATGGTTTGCACAACCAGGAACTAGTGGGAGAAAATGGTAGATTTTTAAATTTCAGATGAAAAATGTGTAGATGGAAGAGTTCTCAGATATGAAAATGTAAAGTTGTAGTGCCAGGTTTGACTTTCACTGTCTAAACAATGTTTTCAGAAATGCAAAATCGTCATATGAAGGTGATTTTTCCAAAGACAGAATTTCTAGACAAGTGAGCATTAAAATGCTCAGATTTGAAGCCCTATCCTTTCCCTTTCACCACCACCTGATCGAGGGAGTTGGGGGACTCATTATTCCTGGAAGTGTTTAAGAGGCATCTGGATCTGACGCTGAAGAATGTGGTTTAGGGGTTACAGTAGTGACAGGTTAATGGTTGGACCTGATGATCTTAGAGGTCTCCTCCAACCTTGATGATTCTGTGATTCTTCTCTGAATTTAGTATCAAGCACCTGCAAATACTTCTGCAGTCCCAGAGTCACTGAAGAACACATGCTGGGGTTCCTGCTTTTCTGATGTTGAAGGCTGTCATAATGCATCTTCCCATGCTAGCTGTATGTTAACAAAAACAAAAAAAATAAAAAAGAAGCAACTTCTACATTTTGTCTAATATGATGAAAGGATATTCACATTTATAATAACATAACTTTGCTGCTTAATTTTCTATTGACTTTTCAAAGACCTAATTTTTGTTACTGAGCTCCATAAGCAACAGCGCATGTGTTCATTATGTTCTAGGGCAAGAAATGGTTCTAGAAAATAGATGAAAGCAAATCCAATTTTGCTTTTCTCTTTATTACAAGTTGGTAAATACTTAGCTATCAACTCAGGAAAAGCAGTAGTCTTGCTGTCTGGATTATTTCTTTACCATTTTGCTGCAGCATGTCACCTAGTCTTTCTAAAATTCACGCCACCTGCACGCAAAGCCCATGTCCTGTGTTAGAACTCCTGGTGAGTGCATGAAAATAATGATTGTCTGTTTGTTTGGTGGCTGACTGTAACAGAATGAAGACATTGAAAAAGATGTATTTATCCCTGGGTGCTAGAAGTCATTAATAAAGAAAACTAGGAACAAAGTAATACCTTGATTATGGGGTTAAAATGTAATTTTATTTGCTTTTAACTACAACTGTACATATGAGAAGGGCACTTGTTAGTCTCTTATCAAAGCATTCTATTTGTCTTTGATCTAACTATAATTTATTGAGAGCAGCTGCCACAGGCATCTGTAATCCTGGTTTAAATCCCTCTATGCATTCCACTCTCCTGCAGGTTGGCCTTTTTCCATCCATCATGGTGAACATACTCTCCTTGGTTTTTTGTGTGTGCATCTCCTGTTTGTCTCCACTCACATACATGTGAATAGTCCTTTGAAATGTATGTTTTCTTTGTATTTTCTTTGACATGATCATTAATTAGTATGATTATTTGCTACTCAAGAAGACCTCAGTTGCCCATATTAATGGAGCATTTAGAATGTGGGGGAAAATAAGTTAAATATTTCCTTGCTTGTTATTGTCTAAGAATAATGGCAGGAGCATATAGCAGCTTTCACAGAGTGGTAGAGTTTTATTGGCATCTTTAGGATATTTTTATTTAAAGAAAGACTGAAATGAAAAGTTTTGAACCTGCAAAATGGTGTAACCTCTGACACTTGTAAATGCCAAGGTAAGTGGCCCGGACATTGTGAAGCATTCCTTGAGAAAAGGCTCAGGGGTGACCTCATGGGTCTCTACAACTACCTGATAGAGGGATGGAGAGAGGTGGGGGATGGTCTGTCCTGCCATGGCTGCAGGGACAGGACTAGAGGGAATGGCCTTGAGCTGAGACAGGGCAGAGTCAGACGGGATGTTAGGAAAAAAGTTTTCACTGTTAGGGTGATCAGACACTGGAATATTGCCCAGGGAGGTGGTGGAATCACCATCCCTGGAAGTGTTTAAGAGGTGTCTGGGTCCAGTGCTGGAGGATATGGGTTAGGGGTTACAGCAGAGTGGCAGGGTAATAGTTGGGCTCAGTGATCTTAAATAGACTATCCCCAAACCACTGACCTGGCACAGAAGTACTCCAGTGAGGTATAAACTTCTGAAAATGGTATCTAATACACTCAGAGACTACAATACCTATTTCTTACTGGAAATGAAAGCAAGTACAGTGGACAGTAGCAATTACTTAGCCATCAGAAATCATGAGGAAATTAGATACCAACTCAGAAACAGAATCAGGTAACTTGAAGGCTCTTGGTTGGAGTGTACATCTATGCTAATAAAAAAGTTATAGCTGGGTGGAATCAGTCTATGTGGTGTCTATAGATTTAATTTTTTTAAGTATAAGCCTAGAAATACAGAACTGAACAGATGAATATTTTAAATTGTTGTACTTCCAGCATTTCATTCAAGCAAATAATTCAAAGGTTTGGGGATGAAGTGGCAAATGTTCCCTGTGGATTACCTGCATTTCAGGATAGTCCCTGTTTTTCAGTTCATAACCTATATGAGCCAAGGTCCATGGCCTAAAATCATTGGTCTCCTGAGATGCCATAGATGAGTTTGCAGTTTCCCCAATAATCAGCTCTTACCTTAAACTGGCTAAAGCCCAGCTGGATGAAGCAAATATGTCCAAAATGGAGATGATGCCAACAGAGGTCATCCCAGAGCTATTCCATTGCTGCATGAGAGCACCATCAGTTAAACGCAGTAATCCCAAAATCATAAATTAATCTACAATGCCTTTTGAAAACGTAGTAACCATGAAATAGGTGTCACTTTCAGCATCTTCACAGAAGGTTGTGCCATGGTTATACTGGACTCAACCCTGGTTGCCTCAGTTCACTTAAGATGAAAACCAACCATTTCATCCTCTCTTTGACCAGCACGTAGCAAATTGATCTCACTTTCACCCTGCTGGCTGTGTGTTGTTTATGAAGAACTGTCACATGAAGAAGCATGTCCATATGGAAGACATTGTTAGATGCACTAAGAAGACCACAAATATCACCACGTTGAAGTGCACAACTTGTCTCTGTGTCAAGGCTTTTCACCTCTTTTTCAGGATGGTACTTTCCAGGGTCAACTTAGCACAAAAACTGAACCACAAGACTTCCCAGCTGACAGGAATAAGTTTGATAATACCAGTTCTGCTGACAGGAAAGAAAAGGAAACAACCTCTCTGACAAATTCACCAAGTGCTGCTTGTTCTAAGCATAGATGAATTTCCACAATCTTCTCTTCCCAGCTTGCAAGGACAATTAACTGTGAAATTTTTGCTAGGCTGAACTAGTGTAGTGGACTCTTTGAGCTTAGCATACTTCCTACCTCATTAAGATGGTTTGAGCATGAGAGATGAAAGGGAATAGCTGCTAATAGCATCTTTTTAAAAAATGACATGAGGTATTTATTAGTCATAATAATTGCAAGTTGGAAAGAGGAGCCAAGTAACTCTTAAAAGCATCAGTCAGAAGTGAACAAACTCAGCTTCTCTGAGAAGCTTAACACGGAGTGGCAAACACTCCCGGATCGGAGCAAATGCAACACTACTTCCACACCCTCTGCAGCTGCAGGTTCATGGAGCCATTAAGTCCAAGGAGAATATGTGGGGTTAGAAGTTTGCAGAGTTTTGGCTGAGGACTAATAACCTCAGCAGCTGAAGACTCCTCCTCCTACTCTGTCTGCACAAGGAGCCCAAGACCTTCGCACTAGAAACTATTCCCAGCTGCAGCTGCTAGATATTCATAACCAATGTCTAATGGCTAAAATTGTGTGCTGTGGGCAGTGTCACCTTTCATGTCATATGGGGACAATTGTGTATTCTCCCCTGTGGCTGGGATACTGAGCTGTCATCCTAACATCATCTGGAGCTGTACTCCTAGACCAGGAACTGCTGTTACTGAGCAGTGAGTTCTGACTGCTGCTGATGCCTTCTTTGTATCAAGTTACTGTTTTCTAACATAGATATACCAGAACTGAGTAGCTGCCACTGTGTCTCACTGCAGGAGACAAGGTGTAAGTGTAGTATCCCTGTCTATGAGTTGCACTTAAATCAGGTTCAATTCCAGGTTACAGCAGGACAAGGGGCATGTGCATCCCATTCTGGACTGCTTGCAAGTTTGTGCTTCCAATGGCAGTTTGGCATCATCAGAAAACATAGGGATGATTTATTCTGTTGAATATTCTGATGAATGGAGGGAGCTGAACTGCTGCCGACCAATGTGAAATTTCTGCTGGATTGCTCTGAAATGCCTTTCTTCAAGTAATCCTGAGTCAGTCTTCTGGGAAGAACATGCCTTTCTACTGATTTACACTGTAGAACTAACATGAAATAATATTTCCATGAATCAATCCATTTTCTAACACCCAGAATTTTGCAATCTTACAAAAATCTCCTTGTTGTTAAGATACAATAAGATGCCACAAACAGCCTGAGGAGCTGTAAAGCACACAGAGAAACTACTACACCATGTCGGAGTGCTGCTGCAGGCCAGTGACCAAAAGTGCAGTGCATCCCATCTGTCAGTGCTGTTAGGGGCACTCACTGCACTAGCTCTGTGTGGGCTCCAGCACCTTCACAGCACTTCAGTCCAGACACAGGGGGGTGGCACAGTTGATCTGATCATGTGCCACATTCAGACACATCCTGGATATGCTGAACTTTGTGAAAATATTTTGAACAATTCTATTGTGTGCACAACTACAACTTGGCTATGATTTCCTGATGTTCAACAGTCAAATAACATGAGGTTTCCTCTTGAAGCAGTAGATTGCATATTGTCACCCCAAATCAGTAGAATTGATTCATCTGAAATAATATGTGATTGTCTTTTTCCAGTTCTAAATCTAGTTTTGATGGACAGAGATTTGAGCTCAGGGCCAAAGGCTCAGCCAGAAGAGCAGGAAACATCACTTGCTTTCTCTGCTTTGTAATTACATGCCAGTTCCTCTCCTGTGGAAGGACAGGACACATTGCATTAAATGCTATCAACCTTTAAGAGGTTCTGGGATTATTTTTTAAATGACAAAAACAACCATCTGAGTTCTTTCTTGTTTACAGGACAAATGTTCTCGCCAAATAAATCCAGCAACAAAGGGGAGTGGCAGGGAAGCTGGATAGCATTTGGTTACACTAACAGTCTGGTCAGATTAAAATATCCCCCCTGTATCTGACCTTCAGGGTGTGTTGCTGGTCAAGTGGAGCCAAGTTGCATAATGTTCAGCTAAGAGAGTGCCAGTTTTGGAATGATGTGTTAATGATGAGATTTACTAGAACAGATTTGTGTGTATAGAATCAGTATAAAGAAGCACTGCAATGTTTGCTATCAAGTAGGGGAATGGCCTCATCCTGAAATGCACTGAGATCACTTGCCCAGTGCTGAGTCACTAGACTCCTGTGGGAGTTAATCAGGGCTGAGAGTTTTGATATCTTAGGGTGTACCTCATATGGAGTGTGATGTACAGGATCCTGCTTCTCAAATGCTGACAAGCCCTCCTTCTTCCCTGCCATTTAATTCTAGATTGGGCACTGACATGTACATTTTGTGTTCCCTTCTGTCATCACACACATAAATTAAGGTGCAATGGGAAGATGAGAGGTAAAAGTCCTTTTTGAGCAATTTTGCCATAGCTAAAACAACTTTTTCTCATGCAAAGCAGAAAAATAGTGTCTGTCCCAAGGGAAAACTTAAAGTTAGCAGAAGTTTGAGTCAGTAGCACCTCTTCCTCTTTCTCTGATGTGCATCCTCTCTCTTGACGTGTACTAATTTAATCTTTCATTTTATAATGAAGCGATCCCTGAAAACATATGGTTTCTTAACATTTGCAAGAATATTGCCTCTGAGTTTGACTTGGGGTTTAGTTCTGTTGAAGAAAATTATCGTACAAAACTATTGAAATCAACCTATTGCATGATCCTTCAGTGTTTCTTTTGCACCCTTTCTAACAAGACAGTAAAAGTGAACCTCTAACCCATAACCTCTAATCTCTGATACTATATTCTAGCATACTAAAGTGTTCCTGAAATGAACCCCTATAGTTTCTTATGTCACTTGTATTCTCCAACTCCCATGCATATATTTGGAGGCTTTTGAGGCATAGTATGTGTCTTCATGCCACAACACAGCTATCCACTGGGCTGCAGAATTGTGTGACATTAAATTACGTAAGGTAGGTACTTATAAATCACAAGATATTCTCTATGAAAGCATGATTTAATGTGATTTATTCACGTTCATACCATATCTTCTTAAAGCAATTAGAAACACTTCTATTTGCTTATTATTGCATTTTCCATAAATGGTGTGACAGTTCATTAGAATACTAGGAGGTATTGATTGAGTCAGCTGTTTTGAAACAGAAAAATTCCCATTACAGCTCATAGATAGTTAAAATGACAACAATCTTTACAAAGAATTACTAATTGTGTATTTTGCTTTAAATCCCAGCCACCCCAGCACTCTGCTAGCAAGACATGGTGAACTAGCAGGTGCTTCTACTAAGGACCACAGACTGGCTGACCTCCTGGCAGGTAGCTCATAAGAGAGAAAGGGAGACTAGGCCACCTCCCCATAGGAAAGCAAGCTGGGGTGGAGCAGCTTTGGGTGATAGCAGATTCCTTCCTAGCCCTGAACTGCAGTAAGTGCTGCCTATATTTTGAGCTACACTTGGGAGAGATCTGCTTGCTTTGTTTAGAGTAATATGCTGTAGTTTGTTTACTGAGTTTGTGTTTAATTGTCATATATAATGGGGCCTCAAAGGAGCTGTGTTTTGAGATTATTGCCTTTGTGATCTGAGATGTTATGCTGCAGTTCAGGTTTCTTTTTGGATGTTTGGAATCTGTTACCCTGTTTAACTAGCTGCCTTCCCCAGGGTGACTGACCAAGAAAAAAAGAAAAAAGTGGTGTAAAAACTTCAGATTTCTGTGACTCTGTAAGTCTAATCTGCTCGCTTGTCTTCTAAGAGTTCCCTAATGTGTAGGACAGAAGATTATTCAGAGGAGAGGATGGATTTAACACCTGTTTCTTGAGAGCACTGAGAAAGGACGTAAAAAGTGACTAGAAACTTTCAGTTTGCATGATGGACCACTTGTCAGTCTTCTGTAGGAGCAGGTTATTTTCAGTGCAATGAAGGGAAAAAAATCCCATGTTTGCTTTTTTTGATGAATCATAGAATCAATCAGATTGGAAGGGAGCACAGTGGGTTATCTGGTCCAACTCCCCTACTCAAGCAGGGCCACCCTAGAGCATGTGGCTCAGGATTGTGTCCAGATGGTTTTTGAATACCTCCAGTGAGGAAGAATCCACAACTTCTCTGGGCAGTCTCTTCAGTGCTCAGTGACTCACACAATAAATAAGTTCTCCCTCTCATTCAGATAGAACATCCTGTGCATCACTTTTTGCCCATTGCCTCTTGTTTTATTGGTTTCCACAAGAGTCTGACTTTCCATGTACTTGTATACATTGATGAGGTCCCTCTCAGTTGTCTCTTCTCAAGCCCAAACAGGCCCAACTCCCTCAGCCTTTCCTCATAAGTAAGGTGCTCCAGTCCTTTACTCATCTTTGTTGCCCTCCACTGGACCTGCTTCAGGATCTTCATGTCCCTCTTGTACTGAGGAGTCCAGAATCTGCCTTCCTCTGCTACAGCCTTCTAGTTGCTCATTTGAAGAAAAAAAGCCTTGAATGCTCAGATGGCCACTTCAACATTTGTCAAAATAAAACCACCCACCCCTTAAAAACATACTATAAATCTGAGTTCATTAGAACCCTTGTTCCCTCTAATCCCAATTCCCTTCCTCAGTGTGCAGAAGGGATGAACTAAGAAACCACCAAGGCATGGGGGCTGCCCTGAGACATACTACTTGCTGCAATGCATCAATGACAATTACTACCAAGTATTCCAAGGGAGGGGGAAAGAAATGAGTGTGGGATGTTTGTGTCTGCTGTGGAAGCAGAAATGTCTGGCTGGAGTGGGGCGTTGAGGAGTTCTGCAGCTGGCCACATGTGTCCTCTGCTCCAAGGACTTCATCTCCACTGGTGGCAAAGGGTTGCTGAGTCCTGGAGGTAGCAGGTTCCTCTGTTGCTGTTACACTGTGAAAGGGCAGTGGTTGTTACTGAAAAGTGCTTGCTAGCATCAAGCTGTGTTTTGACTGGGAGTACTCCAGTATCCGCCTTAATGCTTATTCATAGGTATTAAGGAGTGTGAAAACCATCTTTGGATGAGTTGCCAAACACAGCATATGTGAAGAAGCTTGAGTTTTGTAGGTGTTTTTCCCTTCTGATCTTGCTGCTTCACCAGAGTTGGAGGGATTTCCAGCAGCTCTGCAGTCCCTGCCTCTCTGTAGCCACCAGTCAATTTTACCATTTGTATCAATTTTATCAGATCTAATTTTATCATTGACTTTTCTGAGTGATTATAGGCCCACAGACAGGGTAAGGTACTGTCTGCCTTGTATCCATGATGCTGCATTGTGTCTTACTTTCCTCCTCAAATGTTTACAAATGCTGTGAACAATGTTTTGTACCTCCTGTGCCTGAATCCTGTTGCACCCATTGCCCCCAGAGTAGGTAAGCTGGATGAGTAAATCATGCTTGGCTGCAGGTAACAGCCAGAGCCTTCCTGTGACTATCTAGCATTGCTAACACCCTGTGAACTGTCTCCACAGCTCCTTGTTACAGGCACTCTCAATGCAGACACTAATTGTTCCTTCCCCAGTCCCCCAGCAGCAGAGAGGCTGCAGGGGATTAATGCTCAGCAAATAGTTTGACTCATGCACACCTTTAGCCTCTCTACTCAGCAATGAGACCTGCATTTGCACATCAGCTTACAGAGGAATGATTTCCATAGCAACAGAAAGGATATGTGGGATAGTATGAATACTGCCTTGGAGAGCATATAAATCACCTTCTTAAGGAATAACTGACTATACAAGCTCTGAAAAAAAACCCACAGTTTGCTATGTGGAGGGAGTGTTGTGTAATTTTTTTTTGTGGTAAAATAAAATTATATCCATGTTTTGGTTTAGACAACATCACTTTTAAAAAAGATTCCTGGGTATAGAGAATGGGGGACTCTGTTTTATGCAAAATGTTAGTGGATGCAAAGAGCATGGAAAGATCCATGGTGATTCTTCAGCAGCACAGTGACTTAATACTCTTAGTGAAGATCTAAAGGGGAGTTACCTGAGGCAAGCATCAAGAGGGAGGAAAGAATGACAGCTTAGTTGATTGAGGGGGCAGGGAAGTAGGATCAGCTGGGAGTCCCTTTTATAAACAGGTTTTATGGTTCTTACTGAGGGGCAGGATTTCTGTTATCAAAAGACAGGGAGGCAATACTCTAATACTTGGGGATGCAGAGAAACAAGGCAGGATATATACATGAAGGAATGAAAACCATTTATTTCTTGGTTACATGCATATGTATGTCTTCCCCTTGCTGCTGTTGTCCTCCTGTTTCTGTTTGGTTTTGTGGGGTTTTTTGTTGCACAGCTCTACTTATCCACAGGGCAGTCCAGTCTGCACACCCCCACCAGATGTCTCTGGGGAATATGAGCAGACAAGCTTGTTGGCTTCTATAGATGCAGGTGTGATACTGCTTCAGGAGGGTTGGCCCCTTCCTTCTGGGTCCTTTCATGAGCTGCAGGGAGGTGTGTCCCTGGGCACACATCTGCGCGAGCTCTGCGGTGCCAGCAGTGGTTACCTGGATACAAACGGCTCAGTCTTTCTGAATGGCATGAGAGTGGAAGGAATTGCTTTGACTCATTACAGGTAGAATGAATAAAAGTAACAATGCTGACATCATCACTTCCTTAGTAAGATGATATCTAATCAACAATGTGTGTTGCCCTGCAGCACAAGTATCTTAAAGAGTTTTGGAAGGGGGAAAATTTCTTCATGTTTCAGATGTAAGTTCAACATATTGAATCAAATGTTTGGGACAACTAAACCCATTGGTAATCTTGAATCCTGTGCTTGAGGTGGATGCTGCAGAAGAGTTCCATGTGCCATAGATTTCCTGTCCCTTCTACTCATTAAGAGATCTGAATGAGTTTGCACAGCTCATCTTCCCAGATATTTTTCTTCACCTTTTGATAAATGATTACTCTTCCTGAACAGATTTACTTGTTGAGTTACACAACCAGCTAATATGGATTTTTATTTCCTCCCTAGCCTGAAGGTTGTGCTCTGTAACTGCATGCAAGGTCAGAAGTAACAGTGAGAGACTCAGGAACATACCCAACATTAGGGGGTAAAAGATGATGTGCCCATTTTTGCTTGGTATGTTATTAATGAGAAGGTCAGTGTGAGGACAATTACAACTGGCTGTGGCTCTGGATGGTCTCTGTGTGCCTGTAAAGCAGCATCTGGAGGACTAGCTCGGTCTTCATATTTGCAAATTTCCTTTGGAAATGTGTGCTCTAGCTCTGGCACTTGTCCTGAGTAAGGATCCTAAACCTGTCTTCATGTGGGAGCAGAGAGCTGGGCTGTGAGATATCTTCAGGCAGTGGAGCTGGGAATGGCAAGCCTTGGCTGCAGAGATCAATAATGGTGGGTTATCCCACAGTGTCTGCTGCTGTGAGGTTTGGATCTCGGGAACAAAGCAAGCTATTCTCCTTTAATGAGTATCATGTACTTCCAGCTTATGCTTTAATAGGATTAAAAGTCTCAGCATGGCCTTGGCAGGGTTGCACATACCCTAGGGCATGAGAGTCTAGACTCCCTGTCTACCCTAGGCATCCTCATCCCCTTGATGCTGGCATGTGAGGAGTGTGGCTCTGTGGGCACCCTAGCAGGTGTGGTGTGGCTGAATCCAACCCTAACACACACTGCCTTAGCCTGGGATCAGGTTATTGCCCTGTATGCATGTATTTACCTGCTAACTTGGATTTTAGAAAGGCAGAAGATGAGCTGGAATACTGCACGAACTGATGCAAGCATTGTATTGAGGGTTGTTTCTCTCTGAAGAGAGCTAGGCAGGAACCATTAGTAGCTGAATGCCATCTCCCTCTGCAGAAATATTTCCCTCTTCTCTCTTTTCATCTTTCATTCTGTCTTCTGTCTATGACTTGATCATAGACACATGTAATGTCTAATGCAGTGCGACTCTGAGAGTTTCCTTGTTCAGAGGGTTGCTTATTTCAGGGTGATGAACCAGACTGGGATGGCAGCCACATGCTGCTTACACTTGGTGTAAGCAGCAAGTTTCACTCTGGGAGCAGGAGGTCTTGAGAAGTGAGACATGAGTGCCTCTTCTCACTTTTTCTTCCCTGCAAAGAAAGGACAATCTACATTCATTTACTTTGTTCTCCCACCAGCTACATCTACTCTACTCACATGCCAGCTCTCCTGGCAAATCTGAGTTATGGAAGTTGTGGACCCACATTTCAGTGTCTGCCCAGCAAACATTGTGGAGGAAGAGCATGTTCCCTTTCAGGATGGAGATCTTCTCTTACTGCTCTCTCTGAAGGTAGCTCTGTGGAAGTGAATTTCAATCAAAATCAACGACTGCAGAAGACTAGTGTTGGATGCCATTTTTTTTTCAGCCCATGCATCTGTTTTCTTCTTGGAAATGCAACATGTCTGTGTCAAGGCTATAAAATAAGATACCTCTTTTTCAGAAATGGATAAATTGCGACTATGTCAGATGGCATTGCCACATATACTGAATGGAGAACAGAAAGGCAAGAGCAACTTGTAATAAAATTCTTTTCATTAAAGCAGTAAAGATCCCCATGATCTTCCACCTACCCTTTGAGCAAGTGACTCAGCTTGGCAGTACTGGTAGCAAGTGGTAGATGGCTTTAGAGTTGTTTTGTTAGAGGAAAAACACATTAAATACAGCCTTGGACTGATCAGGTATTGGCTCTTGACATAAGTGTGAGGAAGAGGATCTGCCTTTACTGCTCAAAGGCTCATGATAAGCATGTGCCTTGAAAAGAAAGCATCCTCTGCTGCTTACACTGCCCTTCTCTAACATCTTTCTGGGGAGGCACTTATAGAGTGGAGCTGAAGAAGCAAACAAGGAAATTCAGAGTCTTGCCAGAGGCTGCAGGCTGAGGCTGTGGCAGAAATGGGAAGATGGGGTTCTCTGTTACCTTAACTGAGTTCTCACCTCTCAGTTGTTTGTATGTCAAAATCAGTGCTTTGAGGTCTTGCAATGGAAAGCTTTGTAGCAGACTGGAATATTGAACACTCTTACATAAATGGGCCTCTCATCCAATTTTCATTTAGCTACTTCTCTCTCATCTTTTCCAAACATGGCATGCTTGTAGGAGCTTCCATGAGAATGATTTGGTGATCTGCTTATTTAAAACATGCAGGCAAAAAACCCATTTACAAGGCACTGGAGTAGGTAGAGCAACAAAACCAGAGGATTGGACTGGAAACCCTTATGAGGTACGTAAGTGAGTCCAGTGCTTCAGTGATGATGGGAGTGAACCTCCTGTGGAAGAGTGCAAGTGGAAGAAAGGTGGGGGAGAAATGGATGTGACAAGCTGCAGAAAAACAGTGTAACTGGTCAGGGATCCGTGTGGATAATAAAAGGTAAGAAACCTCTGCAGGAGTGTGCTTCCTCTGTGCAGAATGTCAGCTAATGCTGCTGGGGGGTTGTTTCTTGAGCAGACTGGCAGAAGTTCACACCAGCTGGTGCACTCTCATCTGAAGAAGCTGATTTGACAGACCAGCGTGGCCCTCTGAAGTGAGCCATCTTTCTGCCTGATTTCAGTCCTTTGGGGTCTGACTTCCTGAAGGCAAACCAGTGGCCTACACAGAAACTTGCATTGTGTAGCATCTTTGGTAGCTCTCTTGGTAGGAAGTTGTGGGACTTGATGGAAGCATCACCAGCATTCTGGACTTGGAGGTGAAGAGAGTTCAGAGAAACTCTTGTGGCTCTAAATGAAATGTAATAGCCAGGACAAGAGAGAAAGAGGGAAAGGCATCTGTTTTGCTTTTACTTCTTAAGCAAGCTTGCCTAGAGGCTCTAGGGAAGGGAGCGTCTCTTGGAGCAAGTGGTTGTACACCCTGGAGGTTTGCAGGGAGCATATTGGTGATGTTAATTCTAAAAAGGAGTAGGTAAGGGATTATGGGACTGATTCTTACTGGTCTGTGTCTCATGTAGGTACTCATCTATTGACTATGCTTACCAGGCATCCTCCTTTCATGGCAACAGTGTAGCGGTGTTCCTTCTCTTTTTTTCCCTAACAGAAAGAGACTTTTTACTTTTAAAACATTCTCTGAATCTATCCTCAGCTTTGACCACCACTGCTTTCATTCTTGACAGGGCCTACAAAGCTCTGGCTTCAAGCCAGGAAATTCTGCAGGTCCATACTCAAACCCATACAGTATTGCTTGGTGCTTTAATTATCTGCTGCTGTAGGTTGTGCCTGCAGTTATCTGGAGTTCAGATTCAATCATCTGCAGGAAGATGCCTTAAAGGGTAGCTTAGAAGAGCAGAGTTGAGCTGGTGCCCTGTGGTGCTTCTGTGTGACGTAAAAAGACATCATGGATGGCTTCGGGAGGGGGGAACCAGAGCAGTTTAACTTGAAAACACTTTAGCAAGTGAAAACTTTATTAGCTCAATGCAGGGAAAATATGCTGAAAGCTGAGGAGTTGAGGAGGAAGGTGAATTTTAGCTGTTGTGCTGAAAATGCTTGTGTCTCATCACTGGGAAGTGGGCAAGGTCTGTTGGTGTTAGCTTCCCAGGGCAGAAAAACAAAACCTATCCCTACTGGGCTCTGCAGAGCTTTTGGGGAGAGAAGAGCATGGCTGGGAGGGCCCTGCATCCCAACCAGCAGTGAAAGAGGGAGAAGACCTTCTGTTTAATAGAGTGCTGGAGAAAATAGCTCAGGTTTTCCCAGAGCAGCACTGAACTGTAACAGAGCTTGGTTAGAAGCCTCTGGGGATGCAAGGTTGTTCAGCCTTGTCATTTGGTACAGCAAGGGGTGCCTTGTTGTGAACAAAATATCTCAATGCATGGCATAGCAAGCGAGACCTCTCCAACACCAGCTCTTGGAGGATGGGAGTGGTTACCATGCTGCATCCACATTTTACATGGTGATGCTTCATTTTTAATATGCAAATGTCCTAGTAGTTCCTCCTCTGAGTGTTTCGTAAATTGAATGGGGGTCATGTTTTGTGATGGGAATAGATGCCCTTATTTTGTTATCAAAGGGTATATTTGTTTCACGCAACGAAGTGCACAGCTAACAGCTCCACACACACTTGGCAGTTGCTGACTATGCTCTGCACTTCACATGGGGCAGCTCAGTGCAGCATGACCACTCTCCAGGGCTCCAGAAGCAGTGGAGCTGTTAGGAGGGCTGCAAGCAGCACACTGGCTGCCCTGGGCACTGTGCTGTGTGGATGTTGCCTCTGTTGCAAAGCTCACCTGGCTCTGTGCACCTACACTGTCTCACAGCACTGGAGGCACCAGCAGACCTGACACAGAGGTAGCTCCTGTTACTTTGTCACAGAGCAGCTATGACTCTAGCACCTTTAGCAACAGCAGCACTGGACAGGGATTTCTTAGACTCTTTCAATTAACCTATTGCCCACTCCTCTACACTGGCATCCTGATGAGTTGTCAGCCAAGCCTGCAGGTCTCCCATGATCAGTATGTGCACTTTCACATGTAAATCTGGGAAGGAGATGAATCTTTCCTGGGACAGTCTCCAGGACAGTGAAACATATTCTCCTGCAAGCTAGAGATTGCTGTAGCTTTCACAAAACAAATCCCAAGAAGAAGTCGCATGTCCTCCAAGCTACAGCACAACCATATAGTAGGATGTATGTTCTCAGGGAAAAAAATTACCAAAACAAGGCACTCTACTGCATATGCCTTGGAGGAGTGGAGGGCCAGCAGTGAGGGGATTGGAACAAACAGCATGTGACAGACCTTAGCTGTGTTTTCTAATACCAGGCTGATGCTCGGCTGATAAGCTGGATGTGGGAACCTAGACAGAGCAATGCTGAAGAGATTTCCATGGCTCACTGTGCTTTGGTTACTAGGGCATTAAGCAGTCTGCTTCAGTCCTTTTAGAAATTTAATAAAAAAAGGATATAAAAGTTGATCCAACTCTGAAATTTTTCTTGGAAGTCAAATGAGATTTCTCAAGGGTGTCTTGATCTTGGATGGCCATGGAGAGGATCTGGGTTAAGGGCTCCAGCTGTACAAAGCACACCTCCAGGCATTACCTCAGGATGAGCAATGTGGTTTGCTATGTGGCATTGTTTCCTGAAAGAAAGCACTCACCCATGCTCTTTTTAAATGAGGTTTGAGTGTGGTAAAAGAGGAAAAAGTGGAGAGGAGAAAACTTGCCTGTTGAAGACTAGGTGTGCAGATGTCTAAAATGGAAGGGGAGGGAAGAAGAAAGGGGGCACAATAGCTATCAGAAGACAGGTTGCTACTCATGATGCAAAAATCTTTCTTAGGTTGCTCTCAACCTGTTTGTAATACCTAGTGATTAGTCTTCATAAGGATGAGTCATTTTGAAGCAGTGAACAACTGGCTATGAAAATGTTTACCTTAGAGTCTTCATCACGGATTTAGCCTGTCAATACTTCTTTAGTCAGAGCAACTCATCTTGTTCCTTCTATTCTTTTATCTCATGATATTACAGGGGTTTTGATAACCTGGCATAGACCAGATGTGTTAGGAGAAATGGGAATGGCAGAGGTACTTTCTGTGGATGGTAGAGATACAGTAAGAAAGTGTTGAACTTGTGCAAACTGGCCCATGAAGAATTAGTGGGGAAATGGCAGTTATCAGGTACCCCTTAAAATTTATTTTAAGGAAACTCTAAGAAACAGTTTGATACAAAACTTTCCATGCTGATACCTGTCTTGGGACAACCTTCCTGGGATTTTCTCTCATTTTCAAGAGGAAGGCTTCAGAGCTCAGAGGATCTAAGGATTTGCAATGTGGAAAACATTCTGGCAACTGGACAATATGTTTTGAAGTTATTTGTCTTGTATCAGAGTCATTCCATAATGTGCTTTTATACTTGCCATACAATGAACATAGAAAAAAAAGAGTTGTTCGGATTTATGATGGAAAACACAAGTGTGATGCACAGCAGCTTAGCACTTTCAGCACTTACCTTGTCACAGTGCCATCCTTCCTGTGGCATTGCTTCAGTCAGTCTGGGTGTCTACACTCTTCCTGTGGCTGACTGAGGACACAATAAGGGTTAGTTTAAGCTCTCGTATGTCCCATGATCCCAGGTTGTGTTTCCTCAGCTTAACAGTCAATATCCATGTAGACAAATCTCATTGCTTGGGCTCTACCTTATACTTTTGCAGGAGGCTGTACTGATATGGCAGCCTGAATCCTTCAGTTTGGTGGAGTTTATTGCTGAGCTACAGCAGTCAACACCAGGCTTCAAGTGGGCACTAGTGCATGGATTATGGTGTCCCCTCTTTGATTCCAGCATTAATTATTGGTGATTTTGTAATAAAGCTCCCTTGGTATTATCATGTGAACAAGCTGTAGTATTAAAATTGTGGCACTCATCAGAGTGATGACAAAGACTTTCATATGCTTGTCCCAAGTTGCTGTCCCCTGAGAAAAGTGGAATAAAATTTCTTCCTGTCAACCTCTGAGTCACTGCAAGACCAATCCCAGTATCTTCTGTTGTAGTAAAAGCCAGCCCTGTTTGTTTTCAGGTCAATTTCTAAGTAATTTCTGTGGTAATGACACAGAGCTATCAAAATACACCATTCAAGGCAGTCAGGAGATTGTGAACCACCTTTAGTCTAAAGCAGAGTGAGATGTCATGTAAGGGCTTAAGATACTCACAGAAAATGAGCTGCAGGGTGCTCTTATCAGGTTTTGATGATCCTTTTTTCTTTGAGACAACTTTATCAATAACATCAACATATAAGTGTTATTCCCTGGCTTTTCCTTCTCCTTGCTTTTCTTGTTTATTTCTTCAATATAATAGACAAGGGGCTGCAATTTCTCACCAATTTCAAATATCTCATTTTCTTCTGCTCTCATTTTAAAATCCTGAGGATAAGCCTTCTCTGAAGACTCTGGTTTTCCAATTTTCAGTAATTCCAAGTTCACCCACCATAAACTTATTCTCCTCCTTGTGCCTCTATTGCTCAGGCTTTAGGTTCTGCTGCTGCACATGTGGCAGTTCCACTTTGATTGCTTTCCATTTTCTCCTCTGCCTCCAGCCACCCAGCTTTTCATCCCTTTTTGATCCTTGCTCTGCCACAATTCAGAGTCTTAATGTTATCTTCTCTTAACCCCTGTCTCTCTCAAACCTAAATCCAAATCACAGAATATCAAGTAACCTGGATCTGTTAGTGTAAATAAAGAATTCTATACTCTTTCTCTCCTTAGTCCCTAGAATGGACTCCCAAATATCCACTGGGTATTTATGGATATGGATGGATATTAAATATCCACTAGGATGGATTCTTATTTGTTTTATTCTTGTGTCTTGTTTTCATTCTGTTTTGTTGTTGAGATCTTACTGAGAAGTTTTCTTTCAGCTTGCTCCTGACACTGTTCCTAAGGTGGATCCCAAAGCTCCTTGGCCAATCTCTCACAAGGGTTTTCAGCAAAGCAGGGACCTGCTGCAGGTTGCATTGGGAAGCACCTCCTGCACATCCTGTTTCCAAAGTCCCTTAATGTCTCTGGGAGTAGAATATAGATTTATTTTTTTTTATATATATCATCTTTCTAAACAAAAATATTGACCCACCAAAACAGACTCATCTCATCCTTTAATGGAAACTTGCTCTTCCTTAAGTTCTTGTCACTACCAGAACACAAAGGCAGAACAGCAAATAGCTACTGATTAGGATGTTTCCCCTGGCCAAAGAGAACCAGGTTCAAAGCTCTTGTCAGAATAGGACATGACAAGGTTGTGAACCCATATATGTCGTGCCTTAGGTAAGTTCCTAGGTCACTAAATTTTATGCCTGTTTACCAAGCAGTTTCTTCTCTTTCTTTACTCTTTAGGGACTTGTGTAACTGAAGAGTGGAATCGTTTTCCCACAAAACTATATTAACCTTATGCTGGGTTTCTATTTTTGAATTGTATATTTAATTTGTCATGTGTGGAGGTTTGCTTAGGGAGCTCTTGGTTGGCAGTTGTTAAATCTCTGTGCAGATTACTAAATCCTATTGCATAAGAGCACATTCATGTAGCCAGGGGCCATACAAATACCTAGATAAATGCTCATGTGGGTAAGTGGCTTCTAATATCTTTCTTTATGTGCAAACAACAGTTGTTTTCCTGCCAAGGAAAAGTATTGCACTAAACATAAAATACAAAAACATGAATAATTGGAAGTACTTCTATCAACTAAAAATACTTCTGAAGAGATAAGACATGTAAAGCATTTAATATTCACATCTAATGCTTGGCATTGATTCTTTAAGTGTTGATACAAGATTCCAGCAAGTATAGATAACTATGAGGAAGGTAGTTAATTCCACTGATGCATGCTTGGCTATCTGCTGAGGTGGCATATCCAAAGGAGCCCATTCTTGGGAAAGGGAGATATTCCCAACTGGAGGGGTATTCCTTCCATAAACTGAAACTGAAAATGTTTGTTTTGATGCTTTGAGTCCTTTCATCAGAACCCTGAATAAATAAGCAGAAAGATAATGACTGATAAGATGTTCCACTCAGGATACTGTACAAACTTGCAGAGATGAGCAGGCAAGAATGAAAATGATCAGAGTGGAAATGAAAATAAAATGGACAACTAAAAATTAAGTTTGATATAGTCCTGAAAAAGAAATGCTTTTCACTATCTTCTCCTGCTGTGACTGCACCATCTACCTCATTCTTTATTATCTGTGTTAGTGGAGAAGAGGGAGCATAAACTAAACTAACCTAAAATGCATACTTTGCTGAAGTAGTTAAATCTCATTTCACTGCTGTGATGACTCTCTGGACTCTGCCTTTTGCTTCCCTGTAAACACTTTTTTCCTGTGTGATTTCACAATCTTCCAATGCACCAATCCATTAGTGCATCTGCAGCCACATACAGTCCCAGACTGTTGAACCTGCTGCACAGAATAACCATGCCTAAGGAATAACACTTCGCTGGCAGCTGTGTAAGTCCCTCAAATAAGGCCTTGGGCATTGCAACAGGAATTCTTGGCTGAAGCTTTCAGCTACAAAAGTGATGTAAATAAATAACCACATGCTATCATGGTGATCTGTGTGTTGTTTTAGCAGTCAGCCTTTTCAGCAAGTCAACAAGTGAAGCATAAAATTCTAGATGCAAACTTGTTCTAATGGATTTGTGCTAATGATCTCTGTTGCTTACTATTCTTATGTAATTGTTTGGCCATGTGCAAAAGGATGAGAGGAAAGGTCTTGTCCTTTGGTAAGGCAAGTAATTGTCTTCCAGCATGCAAAGAACAGTCATTGCAGTGGTCTCAAACTAACAATAATGCAGCTACCTGCAGGCAACTCTGGCCTTCAGGCAAGCAACACGATATGTTTTAGCATTATACCCTCTGAATCCTAATTACTCAGTTTACTCTGCCTTCTACCTGTGATGGTTGTAATGTAAAGGCTGCCAAACTAAAACTCTATGCCAGGCACTCCATCATGGCATGATAAAGCAGAAAAGTGGAGCCATAACTTGTTTGTTGTGGAAGGATTGTAGCTTTGCCTAACTTCATCTGCACTGGCTGCTCTGGCAGTGTCAATACTTACCTGTTTGCAGGGTCATGGCCCATGCTGACAGCACAGGTGCAGAGTTTCTCTTCCAGTTCCATGCAAGACAAAGCTTCCTGCATGGCATCTGTAGCTATTTGAAGGAGACAGTCCTTATGCTAGAAAAAATTTAGTGTCCTGCAATGGCACTTCCATGTTTCATTCTGTATTTTCACTCCAAAACTCTTCCCTCTGCATCTGTTGTGACAGGTATGCAAACTTCTTACTGAGTAGTTCAGAATAGTTAGGTAGATCTCAAATTTATAAACAAGTTGCAGGGTATAAAACAGAGAACAGCAGTTGGGGATGCAAGTAGGACAGCAAGGCAGAGAACTGCTACTCAAGCTCACAGCAGCCCTTTTCCTTGAATAAAGCAAACAGTCCTGGCTGGAGTGGGAAATTCACTTAATACCCAACAGCAATTCCCTAAAAATAACATGGCAGTAAAATCATTCTCAAGTTCATCACGGCATTGCAAGCTTGTGCTGACACCCCCTGAAATTGAAGCAAGAGGGAAGATGCAAGATGGACTTCTATGACAGCTCATTTCACTTCTGAAACTCACTATTGCATAAATTCAGGTCTACATTGTTCCTGTTTTCCTATGGCTATCCTTGAATCTCAGCTTAATGCCAGGAATGGTCACCAACAGAGTGACTATTAAATAAGTATTTCAGAATCTGGTTGAAAAGAAATACTTAAAGTATAATCATGAGTAGCTTCATTGGAAAAGATGATCATAAGTGCTACTTGTTTGTGACAGTTGGGAGTTCATCTGTTGGTAACATCTAATACAGAATGTAGCTTGTTTTGTCATGTGTTTTCTGCTTTTTTTAACATTGTCTTTTAACCTGAAGCAAAAAAAGTGAAAGAAGGAGAGAGGAGATAATACTTCAGGTAACTTCTTACATCAATTTACAGCAGCCCAGCTGATGTCCACTTCCTCTTTCTCATCCCCTAAAACTAAAGCCAAAGGCTTCAGAGGGAAGAGGAATGCATTCAAGTCATGCTAACTTCAGCAGCTATCAGAAATTTTGCCACCTCCAAAGTAACAGGTTTGCTCTCCCAAGAACCAGCTGACATAGCTAAGACTACAAGAGCTACAGAGCACAAGTCTGTGCAGTGAATTTCAGTGGTGGGAGGGGAAAGATTTAAATAGGAAACTTCAGTCATGGTGACTTCAGTATTCTTTTAGATCTGAGATTTGCAAGCATTTCCTCCAATTTTTTTTCAAAGCCAAATTTCTTTCACTCTTCCACACAACCCCACACTAGATGCACAAGTGAAAATATTTTGTAAGAGGTAGAAACAGAAGAGTCTATTTTTCCATTTCAAGGATTGTTTTATTATTTGTTTGACAATTGTCATATAATCACTGTACTTTGTTGCTGTTGGACCATCAGTCGAAGGTAAACATTATTGGTGCTCATTAGTGTATCTGTTTGCTGCTGGTAACAAAACCTGAAACAGGATTTGGAGCAGAATACACAGAAGCTGCAATAACATTACCAATAAATAATCCAACAGGTGTCCCATGGCTGCAAGATTGAGTTCTGGTCAAATCCTTGCTAGTTCTACAGACTGGAGGGAGAATAGGACCTGAATCAGTTGTTAAAAGCATCTTTGTTTTCCAAAGTTAGAACAATTACCACTCATTCCAATTTAATTTGCAGTAAAAAAGCCTTAGTAATGCATGACAACACCAGAACCATTTTTTTGTCACAGTGATTGATCAATTCCCCTGGACTCCAAATTTCTTTTTTAATTTTAAGCAGCTTTTGTTCTCCAAAATTGTTCTTGTAGCCTTATATTTGAACAAGTGCATGGCTTATACAAATGGCTTCATTTAGGTAGTACAGTAAAATTCAGACAAACCAATACATTTTGGCATTTAATTAAGGTAGCATCTTGATTCTGAAAGAGCAGCTTTTGAGGATAAGGGGTTTCACACAATTCTTGATGAATAATGTTCCTGCCAATAAAATCTGGGTTGTGAAAACAATTCTTTACCTCCCTTTTGTGTGAGAAAGTTGTCGATGCTATTTGGAAGTTCTTTTCTCCTGTTGTTGATAGATGATTATCCAAACATTTAATCCTCATTTAGCTGTACAAATGTGGCTGGCAGTGGAGGAATGGGTTTCCTGAAGACCCATGAGGCTGAAATAGTTTCTACAAGTAGGATCACTTAAGAGACAACTCAGGTTTACATTCTTAAATTGCACATAGATGTGTGTTTTTTCTCTGGTATAGTTTCTCCTATAATTGAGCCTATAAAGCATTACCCTTTGAACATCAACAAAAACTTCCTCATGGCTGTGATTCCAGGAACAAAGTGAGGGATTTGCTTGCAATTAGAGCTGCCTAAATTAGCAGGGGCTTTTGGAATGTTCAAGAAAAATGCTGGGTTGACTAAGTGAAATTCTCTTGGATTTGATTTCTTAGTAAAACAAGGAAAAGATCTCCTTACCTGAGACTGTTTCACTTGCCTCAGAAGCAGAAAGCTTGCTTCATTTCACCATCTGTTTGGCAAACTTCAAAACAAATGTCAGCTGAATTTCAAAATATTGACTTTCCCAATTTTTCCTCTTTGGTCACCATTACATTCTAAATCTGAACTGAATTAATGAACACTTTCTCTACCTATTTCCTCTTCCCAAGGGAAGAATTTTTCAACAGATTATTGAAGTGTAGTTTTAACTTGTTTTAACTTCAACTTCAGTTGCAGAACCTCAGTCAGAAGTAGGTCTCGTGGCCTTTGAACAGGTTGGGCATTGAAATCTTTGTCCAAAGGATGAGGGATGCAACCAGCCCACCATGAGTCCTGTTGGATCAAAGATTTAGATAGTTCTTTTTCTGCATGTTAACAGCCTGGTCCATGTAAAGCTACAATTTCCCTTGCATGGGACTGGCATTACTTGTCCCAGAGCTGGTGGTGCTGCTCGGGGTCCTGTTGCACCAGGCACTGCCCAGATCTAGAGGATAAAGCTGATCCCTGCTGCAGGGAGGTGGAATTGCCTCTCCAGGCATACAGATGGGGATGGCAAGGGGGATGAGCAGTCAGGGCCCCAGGATGGTGGGCAGCAGCCACTGTGTGGGGGGCAATGGCAGTGACACCCAAGTGCCAGACAGCTGTCAGCTTTGTGTGGCTGCAAAAGAGATGCTTGAAGGCAGGATTCAAACAGAGATGAGGAGTCCCCTGTAAACACTGGGAAATCCATCCTTCCTCAAGCCTGCAGGGCAGAATGACAGGGATAGAAATGCCTTCTTGAAACTTTCAGTGGGCAGCAAAGGCTAATGGTGCCGTTCTACTAAGGGCAGGACAGCACATTTCCCTGCCCTCTCTACACTATGCCCATTGCTGTAGGAGATCAAACCATTGTGTTGGGTAGAAAAGCTGAACAAGAACTGCAGGTTAGATGAGGAAAAATAAATGCAAATATAGTTCTGTGCAACACTGGTGCTGACTGTGATCCAGAACCAGATTTTCAATATCTGTAGAGGTCTGGAAGATGGGAGATGTCAAAAATACAAACCATCTCCTTCTTGCCAGTGCATTAGGGTGACTGCCCAAAGAGATGACAAATCAGATTCTTTTGTGGTTTGAAGATGCCTCCATTCTAGATCTGGGTGGCGGTAGGATCAATCACATTGAGCCCTGTTCTAGGTTTTGAGCTCTGATTCTGGCTAGTGATATGGTCCAGGTATCAAGTTGAGGTCAAATGTTGGTTCCCTAAAATTTTTGTGCACAGGAATCCAAGTTGTAGTATCTTCCTGTGTTCATACCATGGCACAGTAGTGTTGAGTATTTCACAGAAGTGCACAGTCTTAGTCCCCAGCTTGCACATCTGTGCAACACTCAAAGCAGTCCCAGCTCACCTGCTTTGTGCTTCCTAAAGCATCCTTCTTGCAATGCTTCTAGAAGATGTGTGTGTGAGAGAGAGTTCACACATATATAGTTTTTAGTGATGAAAAGGGTTTGCTTTAATCAGTGCTAATGTTTATTTAACAACAAGGCTTTATGCATTTATTGGTGTGGCTTGTAAACTGAGTAATTCAATAATTCTTCTTGTAGTCTGATAATTACTGTGAAACAGGACAATGTGAGAAAACTCCAGATTTCTTTCAATGTTGAGTTGTAGACATGGAATATTTGACTTGATAGATTCATTCAAATACTTCATTTCTAGCCTTGCCCATTCAGGAGGAAGGGTAAAATCGCAACTTGGGCTGGCACAGAATTTTAGTCAAGAATAATATGAACTATATTATCACATCAGAATATTTTAGCATTTATTAAAAAATTGGTAAAGGATAGGAAGTTTTAGAACAGATTTTCTGTTCTATAAAGCCCAGAGTTAAAAGCTTTGCATGCAGGTTTCCTGTTTGTTTAGATTTATCCTTTGAAGTTCTAAATGCACCCAATATTACAAGAAAGGCCCCTCAGCAGCAGCATACCATTGATGTTAAGGGAGGGTGAATGCTAAGCTGCCATATGGAACTGTTGCAAAGCAGCATGGATAGAGTCAAAGTAAATAACTTCCCTGTCCTGGTTAACTTACACTGACTACATCATCAGCTCTGTCCTTAGGCTACCTGCTCATAGTGTTTCCAGTTGCATGCTAAGCTGTGATCAGGTCTGCCTGGGAGTGTGTCCTGCCCTCACAGTCTTCCTAATCCACCAAACCCAAAACATAGCTTCTTCCTGCAGTTTTGACCCTCTCTCCTTTGCTTATTTAGATTGCAAGCTCCTGAAATGTAAGTTTCCCAACTCTGGACTGTGCCAAACTGCATAAGGGCTTTTAAAACTGCACACTCTGAGCAAGAGGCTTAGAAAAACCCATGGTTTAGAGTCTAAGCTCCTAGTAAAGATCTTATCTCTTGCTAGATCAGCCCTTAACTTCACAGCTCCCTAATTTTATGGGCTCTTCTTATTTAAGAGTTGTGTTATAAATGATTGCCAACCAATCATTTTTACTTAGGAATGGCAAGCAAAATTGAAGTTTCTTTGCCCCTGGTGTGACACAAGTGAGTTCCAAGTCTGAGGATGGCACTGAAAAAAAAAAGTGTATTTTTAGATTACTAATAAGTTTTATGACATCAAATAAAACCAAGAGGTGCCCTGAAATTATTAACTCCAAGGACAAGGGGTGGTTGTTTTTTCTTCCGCTGTGTGTTTAAGAGAAGAAAACCTGGCAATCCACTACTGTCATGAACTACTCATTTCAGAAAAGCATGCAAGAGCTACAGTCAAAGTTCATTCAGATGTTATCTTTGTGACTACAGTAGTGTCTGGTGGTATACATCCTTCTTCCCACACAGGAAGGACACATGGCTAGTATCATGAAGATCAGCCTGATACATCACCATTATTTTCTCTCTAGGGACCTACAGAAGGTACTGTACTTTGAAGACAAATTTGTAACAACATCCCATAAGGAGTTCTCCTGGATGCTTGTTGCCTTGCACAATAGAAAGGCACTTTGTTTCATGGCTCTGGTTGGGAAAGAGGAGGCAGAAATTGTGAAGGAACATGCAGAACATGTTCCCTGAACTTAACCATTAACATGCTTACATTAAATGGAAATACCACATTTTCTTTGCCAGCCATCTGTATCAGGTTCTACTTAATTTGTGGCCTGACCTAGTAACACAACAATAATTAAAATGCACTATCCTTGTTAGAAGAAAGGAAAGGTTTGTTGTACAAAAGACTAATTAGGGTACTTATACCCTCAATGTTAAGAGCTTTTGAAATCAAACCAATAACTATGTATATATAATTCATGAGAGACTTGTTTTTCTTCAGTGTGCAATTACTAATCCAGAAAACCACCATAAAATGAATTGCAATTTACCTTTGAGGACCCTGTAGCTTCTCAGATATGGATTAAAGGAATAAATTAGACCTTAACAGTTTGAAAAATACAACTAACTGAGATACAAAGGATCACAGGGAGTCTAGACCACTCGTTCTCCAGAAAGCAGGAGAGGCTACATTCTTAAGCCCCACTGATGATATGTTTGCTAATGCTCATGATCTCCCTCTCTGCCTCTCCTCTTGGAAACCCCTGGTGATGGATATCCTATGTAGTGTCTACAAAACTACTGCAGAGATTTACCAGAAGGATGATTTCTGCCCCCTCAGGCTGTAAGCTGCCTGCTCCTCTTGGACAATTTTTGAGATGCATACATCCTTTTCCATCTAGTATGATCTCAGCATAGTGATCAGACACAGCCTTCATGATGTTACCAGCACTCTGTAAACAGCCTACACAGTAAGGCTCTATTTAGCTGGGGGAAAAAAATAATCAAACCCAAATACCAGGACTATGTAGTTGAGGTACATTTTAAGAAAAACACCAAAGCCATTACCTTAGTCTGTTTCCTGTTGAGACTGTAGAAGGTTTCCCTCTGATTTTAAAAGCATAATTATAACATTTGACTCAGCTATTGAGTTCAATGGCAGCTCAATCTGACAAAGCTAACAAAAGGACAGAGCTGATACACTGAGTTTTCAGTGATCACAAAGAAGTCACATGGAGGATGCTTATTCAGTCATGCAGTTCCATATCCGTTTTTTGCCTCCTGGGAATGAAATGAAGGAGTCCTAGTGATGCCAGAAGTAACTAATAATACATTTTTCTGATGACCAAAACTAGACTGAAAATGCTCTGGGCCATATCTAATGCAGCTACAGTGCTTTAAGGCAATTGATTTATGTCAGTCTATGTTAGTAGAGGATTTAATCCTCCATGTTCAGATTGCATCACTTAGGAAAAGCACTTGTAGGGAAGTGTTTCTTTCCTCGCTCCCCTCCCCACTCACCTTTAAACAGTAATAAGAACAAAATGGCAACAGTAGCTGCTTACCCCACACCTCCTGCCTCAGAATTCAAGGTGCATGAGGACTGCCTCTAAACTGATCGTGTGATACATAGCTCTGACACTTCACTGTTCCATAACCTGGCTAGAGAATATGTTCCTATTGAAATGTCTCTGCCCTCCTGGCCAATCTTGTAACAAATGCTAATTGGGACTGGGCTGATACATAGCACTGCAGAAGGGAGCTGAGGGTTTGGGGACTTGGGTTGTAGGCAAAAATAAGACAACGGAATGTTAATCTTTTAAGATAGATGCAATATGTTGTACAGCTTCCCAAATCTGACCATCTCTCTGAATGTCCAGGTAGAACCATGCAGGCACAGGGCCTGTTGCACAGGGACACCCACACTATACATCCTAGAGGGTAACTAGTAGTCTTCTCAGAGTCAGGGAAAGAAAAGTTTAAGCCACTGAGATTCATCACTATCTTTGCCATTGCAGTGGAGAAAAGATGTGTCAGAGTTGTTAAAGATGCAATTACTGAGTGGTTAAGAGCAAAGTGGCTCTGTTGCTGCCCTGAACTCCTAAGGAGGAAAAAAACCCACTCCTGTTGATTTCCTCAGTGTATGCCCTAGTTATGCTGGCTGTGTGCTAGGGGGTCGGGGTTTGAGCCAGTGTTTAGCAACTCCACAAATCAAAGACTTAGCACTTCAACTCATTTGCAAGTACCGTATAATGAGCTTTGAGAATTCCTCTTTAGTCTGAGTTTGCTCTCAGAAGGAGCTCTGTAGCCCATGTATATTAGGGCAGCATAAATGACAGACGAGTCAAAGCCTTTTTCAGTCTCTTCCCTTTTGAACCTGTGGAAGAATTATATGAATTGACTGTGCTCTCCTGAAATTAATTAGAGCTTTACTTCTGCTACTTTAAGTCTCAGTGAAAGTTTCATTTCCTACTCATCACGATGACAGTGAAAAGCTTCTTAAACAGTGTTAATCAGCAAGTTCAGCACTTTCAGTTTCCCCAAAAAAATCTCAAAGATGAGAGTTTAGTTTTCTTCTCCCTGTTTTCAGGTTCTAGGAAGGTAACTAAAACCCTGAAGCTGGCAGAAAATTCTGTACAGAACTTGGATTCAGCCTCATTGCATGAAGAGAGAACACATCCTCTAAACTAAAGACCTAAAAATCAAGCTAGATCACAACTTAGGTATGCTTCAAGGCTCTCTGTGAGCCTTCCAGCTGCATGAAATAGTCACTGATACGGTTTTGTTCTCATTTGCCTTATTTTGAAAACTTTAATTTTGAGGTGCATTTCAGACGCTACTTCTGAAAAACATCTGATATTGGCCTAACTCTTATTGAAGTCAGCAGAAGCTTCAAGTCATGAAGTGACCATAAACCCAATTCACATGAGTGGCCAACTGTGATGGAAAAGGAAGTAGAATGGTCCTTCTGGGAAATAAGGTTACTCCCTGGGGCTTAGAAGAGTTGCTTTGGTAGCATACTTCTAGTGTGCCCTCAACACATCATTTCTCCAGTGCTTCAGTTACGCTTGCTCCACGGAGAGGATATTTCCTTACTCAGCA
>NW_008668689.1:66201-85787 GCF_000695815.1 Acanthisitta chloris
CTGGCAAGTACTTTATGAAAGTTGACTCTTACCACTGACTCAGGCCACCCTTCTCTCTAGGGTAACTGTGACTTCAGGTCTCTAGAGTGGTAACATTTTTCTGGCATTACCTTGAAATCAGGGCCATAAATGCCAGACTTAAAATTTTAGTAATGATCAGCAGAGTGACAATGTCTGTGAGTTTATAGGGAGGCTCTGGCACTGTAGCTGAGTTATGAAAGTTGACTCTTACCACTGACTCAGGCCACCCTTCTCTCTAGGGTAACTGTGACTTCAGGTCTCTAGAGTGGTAACATTTTTCTGGCATTACCTTGAAATCAGGGCCATAAATGCCAGACTTAAAATTTTAGTAATGATCAGCAGAGTGACAATGTCTGTGAGTTTATAGGGAGGCTCTGGCACTGTAGCTGAGTCACACTTTGATACTCCTGCAGATGGCAGTGGAACACGTTCTGGATATGGGACATCATATCCAAAAGTTACTCTGTTCTCCTTCTGAAAAATGGTGAAGTTACAGCTCTTGCTGGGATAAGAAATATTTTCTTGCAGTTCTGCTTTAGGACTTGCAGTGCATTGTATAACTACCTGTCACAGTCTCTTCCTGAAGGCTCCTCCAAAAGGAAAAGTAGGAACTCTGATATAGGCAAGGGCTGCCTGAAAGGTGAGGAGGAGCAAGAACCAAACCTGAGCAAGATGACTGGGACAGTAAAATCCAGTCTGCTTCTTGCTCAGTTGTTATCAGGGTTATCTAGCCCTGAATAGTGGGGAAGTCACAGAAAAAAAGAACCTCTTCTTGTCCAGTTTCTTCAACTACTTACAAACTAAAGACAAATGCAGGCTGTCCAAAGTGAGGTTCAAAATGCTAAATACCAGCTGCTCTCTTGTAGTGTTTCTGATAAGGGCAACATTTGATGCAGATTATTCTGTGAGCTCTGCTGCTGTATAAGGAAGAAAGAAAAATTGGTAAAGGAAGGATGTGGATCCTGCCTTCTTATGGCTGAATGGAAATAGGAAATTGGGGGAAAAAACCTTTCAGCATGGCATCTTGAGTTAGAAACAAGCCTTTAGCACTAGGAGGTGTTCAAACTACAAATCATAAATGAAGAAGCCCTTTTTAAAAAATTTTAAAAGGTATGTGAATTTGTACCTTACTATCTCAAAGGAGACCCAAGTGCCTAATCTTGAATATTCTATTGTAGAATACTGGTAGACAAGTATTTGTATGTGAACTTGAGATAAGGCCACAAGGGAGGAGGTGGGAAGGTGGGAAATGCAGCATGTCTCTCAAGAGCATATTGTCTGCTAACAAGAAAACAAGATGAGTTCTGAGCAGATATATTTAATGTCTCATCTGAACAAACAAAAAAAGGGGGCAATTTCCAATTAGTGCTCATCTGATTCCCTAATGCTGCACATGACAAAGAACTTTGCTTCATTTAGATCTCAGCAAAACCTTTCCACTTCCACATCACCAGCAAAAATGTGATTCTGATCATCATCAGCTTCTATTAAATTCTGGGTTTGTGCTACCACATAGATCATTTCACAAACTGGTGCTCAGTGCAAAAAATAGAAATACTAACACACACCAATGCTTGCACTGGATCTAGCATAAAAAAGGAGCAGTTCAGGAGCCAGAGGAGCAACTGGCAGACTGCCAGTTAGAGATGAGAAAACAATTCCATTGTGATAAGAACTTTACAGATGTTCTGTATATGAGAGCAGTAAAATTCTTGTCTGCATTAATACCTTTTTATTTCTGGGTTACTCCAAGTCCAGTGTGTGTGTGTGTGTGTGTGTGTTCTGAAAAATGTACATGTTCAGTTGAGTGAAAAGCTTTGAGTTTAAACCAGAGTGTAATTGCCAGAGGTGGATCAAGCTTCTTGGTGGCAAGGAGGGACTGAAACAATTTCAGCTGCTCAGGTTTCAGAATTGTCTAGTTCCTTTTGGGCTGCTGTGTAACTGATGCAAAACACAGATAATGGGCTGGGGCAAGGAGAGTAAAGGCTATTAGTAGATCAGTCCTGAATGTGCATTTATTTCTGCTCTCAGCAATTGTAGCAGCTGCTGCTGCTTGCTGGGGATTTTGTTTCCCTGGGAGAGGAGGCCATCAGAAAAACAACCCTGCAGCAACTAGTACAGCTTGTCTGCTAAAAAGACAAAGCATGATTGTTGTGAGAAATGCTACCTCTATAATGAGCACTAACATTACTCCTCGAACTTGGCACTTTGCTAGCTTTTCTGTGTACACAAACTTCCCAACCAGCTATTTATGCATACCTGGACAGCTGGCAAGAGAAATTGTGCTGTTACCCTAGCCCAGGAAAAGGCAAAATTTCAAGTGTGTTTAAGGAGATCCTCTATTGCTTGTAAGGTAAAGAATGCTCCATTAAACAGAAAAAAATACTACAGTCTTCACTTGCATTTAACCAGCAGGTATTGCAAGGAGCAAACTTTAAGAGAAAGAAAAATCAGTACTGCAGCTAATTCATAAGCAAGGAAACAATGTAATTTGCTCCTCTGATTGATGATACATATCATAAAACATTTGGGTTTATAGTCTCATGATATCAAATCTAATCTACCTACCAACTTGGGTATTCACAAATGCACTACCTCCTGCTTGTTACGCTGCACAAGTGCATAGCACAGCCTTTCTAAGCTGAGCCCCTGGAGCAGTGCTGCATGCCAGGGAATGATGCTAGTGCAGTGCAGACAGTGACATCAGCAGCTGCAGCAGAATAAACTGCAAAGCTGTCAGGGATGAATTCCACAGCTGAAGACCTGTTTACCTTGAGTATCACCCACCTAGGCTCACTTCAGTGGAAACTACAGGGAGCTCATTTCAGTCCTGCAAATTCCTGGCACAAATGCAAATGCCATGTCCCCCCTCCTGCAGGTACAGAGTGGATTACATCCCACTGCACAGCACTGCTGTTCCACACAGGGATGATGGAACATCTGCACCAGCTGCTGGGCAGTGTATGTGCTCTGTCAGCCTCTGCATGGGCATTTCTCTCCACGGTGGGAGCTGAGAAGGAGAAGAGGAAAGGATTGAAGAAAAGGAGAGGGGAAACTGAGCAAGAACTACAGCTGGGAGGAAAGACAAAAGAAAGGATGGGAGGTGTGTGTAAACCTAGGAGAGGACTACAAGCATTGCTTTAGTGTTACAGATCTTAATTTAGGGCAAACATGCCTTTCTGATGCCATGCAACCCTCTACCCTATCACCCATGCAAGTGTTTCTAGAACAACATAAAGTTGTCTTGTGGAAAAGATGACCATTTAGACTAACCTTTTAAAATATGATCAAATTGTTGGTTGAAAGTAAGTTGCATCAGTATACCCAGAGTGCTACAATTTGTGTCATTCATATGATAAAGCTATTAGGAGAGAACCTCATCCATGACTTGTTTCTGCTTCATTGCAGGGCTAACACCCTCCAGGTTCAGTAACTTGTTATGACTAACAACTTGTTGCAAACACTGAAAATAGCTCATGGGTAGGGAAAAGGAAGGGAATCAAAGGAGACAATTTTCCAATGCAGAGCTGCAGAACCAAGGAGGTGTTTTTTGAAAGTTTGCTTTGATCCTGTTCCTAGTGAAAAATACTGTGTTAAAGAAAACTGTATGGCTTACAGGATGCAAAAATGAAATCTTTAAAGGCATTAAATCCTCACTCTCCTATTTATCTGAACAGATACCTGTACCTGAAAAAAACCTTAGAAATTCAGATGGACATCTATTGATGTCTTTTTGCTTCTACAGTAAGAAATGTCATTCACTAGATAACATTTCTTTAATGCACTGCATTACTTTATTGATTCTAGGATAATGAAGCACACCCTTTGGTAGTAGCTTAGCGAAGTTCAGTTGTGTTTACTGTAAGAAAAAGTGAAAGTGTTGTGGTAAATGAGAGCCAATAAAATGTTTTTAATGAGTAAACAATATTTGCTTGAATTAATTTCTTTCATGTGAGTAGATTTGCTGTGGATAGGAGTAGGAAGTGCTTTTTAGGTATTGTCAGTATGTTGTTTAAATTGCTTTTTCCCTTCTTTTTAACTTTTTGTGTGTCTGGGAATTCTTGGTCTGGTTTTCTAAGGAAACAAGACTTATTTAATCATATGATTTGGATGTGGTCTTGCATCTGTCTATCCTGCTGTGGCAGCTTTTTAACCCACTAGTAAATTTTAACCAAATTGGAGGGCAGCAGCAATCTCCAAGCAACCTAGATTCTTAGATACTCATGAAAATCAAGAGCCCATTACAGAGGGGATAGATAGAGAGGCTTTAAGAGTGCCCCTAACAAGGGAAAGCCTCTCTACAAAGGACCCAGCTCCTATGAGACACAAAAGATTCTACATGAAGAATTATGAGTAACCCAAATCCAAATAAAACTTCACTTAAAATTCATACCCAGTTTACTACCAGTGAACTCAGTTCCCAGATAAAATCCATAGCGAACGAGGCTCCATGAACTCCTCTCCTCACAGAATCATTTGTTTTGTGTATGTGACCTTGGTCAAGGGGAAGCTAGAGCCAAATGCTGCCTGTACATTACTATCCTTGTGTATTTAGACAGATCTGGATCAGGCATGAAAAAATAATCATAAAAATGCTGCATTTTATGATTCATTAAGCCTTCAGTTGGCACTTCATGACATAATAAATAGAAGTGCACAAAAAGCATTTCTAGGGCCCTTTATTAATTGTTCTGTTTCTGGGAAATCTGTTTGGAAAGTAGCCTGTTAGTGCTGCCTCCTCCCCTCTCCTGCAACAGCATGCAGCTTTTTCACCTCTAATGAAGTTCAATCAACACACACACACAAAAAACTGGTAGGCGTTCCAGGTCAGAGGCATTGTGGTGACTCAAACATTGAGTGCTTTTGACAGACCAGAATGCACTTTGCAAACCTTCCCTTGTTCTTGCATGAACAAAGGTAGCAACATGGACTCCTTGCTGCATTCTCTGCAGCAGTTTAGTCTTGATCTTGATGGGGGTAATTCGTTGGTTAATTTTTGCACAAATGAAACTGTGAATGAAATCATCCTTTTGGCACATTACTGCTGTTTGAATTCTCATTCTGTTGTTCAGCACTTCAATAGTCCTGAAGAAAATTAACCACAGTGAACCCCAGTTATTTTGTGTTGAACTACTGGGTTTTATTTTCCTGAGATGTTAAATGTATTTTTGTTACATAAATCAAGCCACAGAAAAGATGATATTTCTTATAAAACATTGTTTAATAGCTTGTGTTATAGAATTGATAATTGTGGAGTTTGCCTATTATTTTCTATACACAAAAACCCAGCATTTCTATTATTACTTCCTTGCTGAGGAAAATGTCTTAAAAGGGAAAACTGAGAAGAGGTTCAATTTTATGGTTACAGTATTTTATACCTGAAGCAACTGCTGTTCTCACCTACTGCTGTAAAAAATCTAGCACACACAAAGGTTTCCCTTTCATGTTGCTCATCTCCCAGTTCCAGTACTGATGGAAGGTAAGAACATTCAGCTAAGAGTCACTTGGGCTTTTCTGGTTTTCTTTAGCAAGTGATGACTCTTCAAAGATCTGTCACCTTTCTCTTGCCTCACGAAAATCTCTGGACATGGATGAAAGCTGAGCTGAGACTGCCTTTTCCTCTGTGTATAGTTGCTTCATGCTCACAAAGGACTGGCAATGCCACGATTTGTGTCCCTCTAAGAGTATTGCTGGTGTGCCCGAGGTAAATGGAGGTAAGTCACTGAAGCAGGATGCTCTTCAGAGGTGCTCTATTAGCTTTGCTACCAGCTGCAGACTACAATCAGGATTCAGTGTCAAGTTACAATCTGAAGGCTTCTTGACTATGTTGCAACAGGATTACTTCATCAGTGTTGCATTATTTCCACCACTCTCCATGAGGATAGCTTTCTATTTTTTGCTGTTAAGAAAACCACACTGCCTGGAAGGATGTCTATATTAAGATGACATATTATTTGCTGTTAGGAAATAGATTTGCATCCAATTGGCTTATTCTTAGAAGATTAGTCTTAGAGACTAACCATATACAAAAGTATTTCTTTAAATGTCATTCCTTATGTTTAATGTACAGCTTTGAAAAGGAAGGCTCTGCTAAGAGCTGTCTTCAAAGATGCTTAGAAACTTTCACGGGGGTTGAATACAGGCAGGGAATGATGCCTGACCATCAAGTGCTCTTCTAAAACTAAGTACTATGTGTAAAAGGATGTTCTTGGCTTCTATAGCTCTTTACCTTCTGTTTACAACAATTTCTCCTGTTTGGGCTCAGAAGAACTGGCTGACAATGGGAATATTAGTGAAACAAGAGGGAGAACAACTCACAAGGTCCAGTAAATTCTCCTGCAATCCTAGGGATGCTCTTTTAGGAGTAAGAGGGGACTCCATTCTTTTGCCTTCAGTATAGTTTGCTGGGAAGGCAGCTATCCTGTGACAGACAAAATAAATCCATGACAGCCTTCTAAAGAAAGGGATAGGGATAGGTTTGCACTGCCATCTTCAGCCACAGTTAAAAATGGAGTATTTCATGTAGTAGGCAGAACATGTGGGTATCCCACAGCCTGCCCACAGCAGCCAGGGCAGAGACTTGGGCACAGGGATGCCAAAGATCCTCACAGGAAAGGTGCTTCTACTCCTCTTCATACCACACTGAACCACTTCCCAGTCACACAGGAAGAGATGGAGGGATTTACTCACACACCCACTACAGGTGCTACAAAAGGAAAGTGTATAACTCTTCCAAGGTAGGGCAGGGTGAGAGAAATAGGAGGAAAGGAACTGACAATTAATTAAATCCTGTGTTGGGGAGAGAGAAATATGAAAAAAATGGGGAGTTCTAAAACGGGTAAAATAACAAAAAGCAGAGGGGAGAGGCTGGGAAGAAAGAATGAAATTTGGGACATTTCTCCCAGTCTGCATTTGAAGTCTGAAAAATTGGTTGTGGTTTTCTTCTCTAATACAAACACCTCTTGCCTTAATACAGCAGCACAGCTTCACTAGTGGTCAGAAAATACATGGTCTGGTAATGAAGCGCTTAAACAACGCTTCAGATTTTTCCATTACGTAGAAATATGTCTTCAACAGAGAACTATATTATTGTTATTTATTGAAATTGTTGTGTTTTGGGGTTTTTTTTTTTGTATCTTCAAGAATTTCTTACAGACTTCTTGGAGAACATGGAGTATGAAGTACTCAGTTGAGGTTAGTGGGATATTTGCATTACTAACTTTTCCTGTCACAATATCTGGAACAAATGTCACAGTAGTTTACAAAGGATTCTACTGGAAATCCAAGTGTCTTAAAAATGCATTAATGTTGCTTTGCATAACACCACACATCTCTAGAAATCTAGCTGCAGAATGAACCACCACATTACTATAAAGCTGAATAGCTTTAAATACAAAATGCTGATTTCCCAAAAGCTGCTAGCAGTAGCCTTTCTGTTTTATGCACTATTAAACTGGTGTGCAACAGGCTGTCACTGAACATTTGTTCCACATTTTGCTGAATGAAGAATGAGTGCAAGGCAGCTAAGGTACCTTCCCTGCAGAGAGCAAAGATGAACAAATTGGGAGCTGCTGCAGAGTTGGAAAAGGAGAGGTGTGGGCTACCAGCAGTGTGTGTGGCTCTGGTGCTAATTTGGAGATTGTGAGAGAAGGAAGCAAGATTCTGAAGCTTACTGAAATTCCTGCAGCTATTATATAAGCCATAAAAAACCCCAAACAAGCAAAACCCAACAAACAAAACCAACAACTCCCCAAAAATTCAACTCTAAGCTCTTAGCTCTATGGCCTATTACTGCTAATAGAGGAAAAAAAAGGTCCTCATTTGATGCCTCCCTTGCAATTGAAAAAAAGTTTGGTAGTGGATGGATGTTCTCAGAAGCAAAATCATCAGTAACAGCTACTAAGAGATACTATTGTCCTCAAGAGTCTGGCTAAGCATAAAGAACATACAAGCTGCATCACCTAACCCCACTAGATGTGAATCATTTGACCTCAATAATTTAACCTTTAGTCTAGGACTTGCATCAAATCTATTGGATAAAGGAATGTGACCTCTTGCTACCAACTCACCACCCTTCACACCCACAGATGTGCTCACCTGAGAACCCTGTGGCAAAAGCTGTTGAGGAAAGATGGGTGAAATTTCCTGAAAAGGAAGATGGCATTAAAGTAGGCATCCTGTCAGGAGGGATTAAACTTGGGCTGGTGAAATGTGCCTAAAATCTGTTCTGAAGACAGAATTCTTGTATCTAATAGGCAGGCTTAGCATAGCTAATGCCAGTGGAAGTGTATCCTGTCACACCAGCCTCCTTCTTTCTTCACCTCACCGAGTGAGGCAGCAAGGACACACTTAGCTCCAGTTTTCATTCTTCAATGGCTTTGCAGTCCAGCCAACCTCCTGAGTCAAAATGATAATAAACAGAAGATCAGTACTTGTGTTTTTATGAGAAAGAAGGTGTATTTTGCCTTCAAAATCTCACAGGCTCTCCTAGTCCCTCAGGGTGGTGCAGCAGGAGCCGCACTGGAAGTGTTAGTACATCAGTGAGAGGCTCATCCATGCAGAGAGAAGAGAGGCTTCATCTAATGGTTTAAGAACTCCTGTTCCAAATGGAATAAATGTGAGGGGTCTCAGGCCAGCCTTGCTCAGGTTTCTGAGGCTTTAAAGATATTGAAACATCAAGTGATAAGCAGTCAGATTTTACTGAAGGCTAACACCAGCCAGGGTGTGCTCTCATTTAGACAGACACCCTATTTCAGTATTTCTTTCACCAAATACTGACTCATCTTTGAGCCTGGTACTTGACAACTGAAAGAATTAAATTCAAACAGAAACTAAATTTTCTTGTATCATACAGGATTTTCATTTTGAGTGAAAGTCCAGATAGTTACATCTGGGCTTTTGAGACCTAAAGTCCAAAGTGCTGCAGTCACGGTAAAACTGCGTGTACCCAACTCTATCTGTCAAAGCACATCTTAAAATATTAGTAAAACTATTTGAAATGGAAAATAGCAACACTCAAATATCCATGTGTTTTGATATTTGTTTAAAAACAAATCTGATTTTGTTGTTTGTGTTTCTGCATACACATAGGTACAGTTGATGAAGCTTCACCTGTATGTTAGTTACTAAACCAGGTCTGACCAGCTTATGTTGTGTGGTGGGAACAGGATTATGAAAATTATTTAGTTCCAAGTAGGAACTAAAGTTAGTCAGGAGCTAGATATTTCCTATCTTAACTCTAATGTATGAGGGCTTTTAAAATTAGTTTCAAAGGTATTTGATGACTTCTCTTCTGTCTTAGGAAAACACATAGACATAACCTAGTGCTTTAAATCATGTTTCACAGAAGTCTTTCTTTACCCTTACCTGGCCTCTGGTGTCCTTTTTTCTTGCCTTTCCTAAATGCCCCCTTGAATCACAGTGATATAGTTAGAGATGTAAGAGTGCAAATGAGGACATCATGCTAGGTAAACAAAACCTATCCACATCTCTCTGTGCAGTTCACCAGCCCATTTGTGCATCCATGTTTTTACTTACTCTTCCACCACTGTCTATCTCTCAGCAATTATGAAGACTTCTCTTTCATTCTGGTTGGCCTCCACAAGTCTCTCTAATGCACTTCATAGGATGAGTTAGGTTGGAAGGGATCACAATGGGTCATCTGGTCCAACCTCCCTGCTTGAGCAGGGCCACCCTAGAGCACGTGCTCAAGATTGTACCCAAACAGTTCTTGAATATCTCCAGTGAGGGAGAATCCACAGCCTCTCTGGGAAGTCTGTTCCAGTGCCCAGTGACTGCACAGCAAAGAAGTTCTTCCTTGTATTCAGGTGGAACTTTGTGTACATCAGTTTTTATTGGTTTCCACAATTGAGAAGAGCCTGGCTCCATCATCTTGGTACCTCCTGCTTATGCACTTGAATACATTAATGAGGTCCTTCTCAGTTGTCTCTTCTCAAGACTGAACAGGCCCAACTCCCTCAGCCTTTCCTCATCAGTGACATGCTCCAGTCCCTTAATCATCTTTATTGCCCTCCACTGTATCTGTTCCAGGAGCTCCATGTCCCTCTTGTCCTGAGGAGCCCAGAACTGGACACAGCACTGCAGGTGTGGCCTCAACAAGAGCTGAACAGAGAGGCAGGATCACCTCCCTCAACCTGCTGATAATACTCTTCTTGATGCATCCCAGGATTCCCTTGGCCTTCTTAGCCACAAGGACTCATAGACAGCTTGTTGCCCACAGTGACCCCCAGGGCCTTCCCCACAGAGCTGCTCTCCAGCAGGTCGGTGCCCAACCTGTACTGGTGGTTGGGGTTATTCCTCGCCAGGTGCAGGACCTGCACTTGCCCTTACTGAATTTCAGTTGGTTGATTAGTATATTTAAAATTACTGACTTCTATTAGTAATTGAGGATATGTGGGTCTGGAAAGGATGTAGCAGAGAAAATATAAACTAAACACAGGGGGAGGAAGGAAATTGCAGTAATTACAGTTTTCCAGCCTGGCAAGCTATTTGACATCATTGGTATACTTCGTTCACATGATCTTGTGGGCAACCAGATGGGAAAAAGTGGCATTGATTTTTCTTGACTTCCCCCTCCAGAGAATGTGAATGACATTCCCTAAGAGCATGCAAAAAGTCTGACACTGCTGCAGTACCTGCAGCTAACTCTCCAATGGGCAGAGGAGCTGCCAGTGCAGCTGAGAACTTAAATTATACAGGCACATGACATGCAACCTCTTTCTCTCTATGGCTTTTTTTTTTCCCAGTCTTTGCTTCCCCGTGCTCTGCTTGCTGTTCTTTCTCATTTCATCTCTCCCACTATGAAGCAGTCTTTATCAAACATGCTATATACCAGTGAAGAAGTAACACCTTAAGTTCAAAATTCAAATTAATTCTATAGCAGTGCATATGGATCCTGAATTTGGCAGGAATTTAGATGAGATCTTGAAAGTTTCATTACATAAAATTTGGGGGTGTAAAGTTTTTCAGTTTCATCAATTCATCTTGTAGATTCTTCCTATTTACGGCTTTGGCTGTGTGAAAATAGATTCAGTGTTAAGCTTAGATGTCCACCTGCTTCCATTGATTTGTCACTAAGGATGTCTGTAAATTTGGTTGCTTAAAGCTCTTTCTCAAAACTTTCAAATAAAAACACCAATATGTTTATCATCAGGTTACAGAAAACCTAATTTGGAGTTTTAACCAGCATTATAGGAAATTATTTGGTTAGTATGAAGTTTATGAAGGCTAGATCTAACTGGAGTTCAGCTGGGTGTTTAAAGGAAATAAGACCCACAGTCCCACAGTTTGTTCATCTGCTGGCTTCCCATCCCTAACAGTGTTTCAATTTACTGACAAGTTCCAGCTATGTTTGACAGATAGAAAGACTTGGAGAACACGAAGCTCCTGGAAGCTTCATGAAATCCAGCAACTGTCAAAGGAGAACAACCCAATTAATGCCACCACAATTAATGGCAGCTAGTCCCTGACATGTGCTTAGATCCAAGGTGGAGAGCCATTAAGGGATGCAGAAGGGCAGTGGATGATGCTTTGTGTGCTGCGGTTGGGAAAGGAAATGGACATCTGGGAGCACTGGGAAGAGCAGCAGAGTTAGTTTATGGGACAAAAATAGTAGGGAACAGGTGGCCATAGTCCTGCAGCTCAAAAAACAACTTGTTGGGTTACAAAGAAAGAAATTTGTTTTAAAACAGAAGGAGTCATGGAATAGTTTAGGTTGGGAGAGACTTTAAAGATCATCTCATTCTGACATGCACACATATCCCCTGCCATGGGTAGGGACACTTTGCACTAGACCAGGTTGCTCAAAGCCCTATGAAGACTTCTCTTCTCCAGACTGAACAACTCACTCTCTCAGCCTTTATTCATGAGAGGTGTTTCATCCCTCAAATCATCTTCATGGTCCTCCTTTGGACTTGCTCCAATAGGTCCATGTTGTTCTTCTGTTGGAGGTCCCAGAGCTGAATGCAGTACTCAAGGAAAGGGGTATGGGATGAGAGAAGTACTTTTGTGTCATCTCCCTCCCCTAGGCTTTACAGATAAATCATCCAGAAGTGAGAGATGGTGTTTTCAAGCATGCTCCCTTTGGAATACAACATCTTTAATCTGATGGGCAGGCAGTTTCTGCAATTCTGTGGTCTCTCTTTGGGTACCTTACAGGCAATTGCCTGTATGCAGTGTTTTGAGAAATGTCAGGGTGTTCCAGCAGCCACAATTATGCCAGCTTCTCCTATGCAAAGTTGAAAAATAATTGAAAGGACAGAATATTTAAGGATTTCTGTGACATATTCAATATAGTAGACCAAGGTGTTGGCACATCTGCCTTGAACAAATACAAGCCACATGTGATAACTTGCATTGCCTACCATGAAGCTGCAGTCCAGCTGCCAAGATGGAAGTAGCTCTGCCTAAGCAGAGTGAAGACAGGAGAAATAACAATTGCACATGTGACTAAAACATTTTCAATTTGCTGTAAACTCTCAAAACCAAAGAGATCATGTGCCTCATTAAATTAAATGAAATGAGATAAAAATAAGAAATGCTCAATATACCATTATGGAACTATTTAGTATCATCCCTCCTGTGTCTGGCCATGTGCCAAACCTAGCTCTTCCCATTCTGGTCATGTGATTTCTAGTGTAGTCATGATGAATATCTGGCTGCTCCCTCTGCCCTCCCCCTCTTCTGACTGGCTAATTTTAAATGTATGTTCCTCACATGAACAGTGATGTCATATGCCTGATATTTCAACACCCTTCTCTGTTTCCTTAGCGTTGTAATCCCAGAAGAAAACACACTAATCCTGAGTGTTACTGACATGAATGCAGTTTACTGACATGATTATGCATCAAAGTAACTTAACACAACCTCCAGTTTAGGGACATGACTTTTGTGTACTGCATTTCAGGATTCCACCATTTGGATGTTTCTAGAGTTCCTACATGATCTCAGAAGTTACTTGTCTTCTAGAGTGCTGTGTAATGAACTAATTTACACTGAGGGGGTTAAACCTACCTGCTGTATTGGCAGGTACTGGGCTATTTTTAATCAGGATCATGGGTGGTAAATGTTTCAATCCAAATCATCCCATGTGTAAATTTCAATCATAGAATCAGTTAGGCTGGAAAGGACCACAGTGGGTGACCTGGTCCAACCTCCCTGCTCAAGTAGGGCCATTCTAGAGCACGTGGCATAGGACTGTGTCTAGATGTTTCTGGAATATCTCCAGTGAGGGAGACTCCACAACTTCTCTGGGCCATCTGCTCAGTGCCTCACATAGTAAAGAAATTCTTCTTCGTAGTCAGATGGAACTTTCTGTGCATCAGTTTCTGCCCATTGCCTCTTGTTTTATTGGTTTGCACCACTGAGAAGAGCCTGGCTCCTTCTTCTGGGCATTCCCCATCAGATACTTGTATGCATTAATGAGGTCCCTCTCAGATGTCTCTTCTTGAGGCAGGTGAAATTTGGGTGAAAAACACCTTTCACATCTGGTATTTTAACCCATATTAGGCCCTCTAAGTACATATCTCTGTCCACACACATGGTTTGAGGCCATCTACCACATGCTTCCATTTGTGCCCTAGAAGGTGAGTTGGTTGTGTTTCGGTCGTGGTTTGCTATGAGCACTGCTGGGATGTAAGCAAATGGATTTACCCCTTCTGTTTCATCCTGCTTTGTGTTCAGCACAGGGTTTTGTCCCATTGAAGTCCTACTGCCTGCAGTAATTGGAATGTCATGCAAGATCATTGTATTATCATGTTCTATTCTCCCCAGCCTTGATCATGGCTGCATGTACCCAAGGTAAAACTCAATGTGTTTTCTTCTGGAATTGCAACACCACAAAAATTGGGAAGATAAGGGATCTTCAACAGTTTGTTCATTCAAAACTAGCCAGTCAGAAGAGAGGGGTGGGCAGAGGGAGGAGATGGAAATGGATAATCAGGACTCACTTGGCTAGAAGGGGAGGGGACAGGGTTGGCATATGGCCAGACAGTAGGGGGTCACAGGCAGTGTTTACATATCTATGTGCAAAATTAGCACTACGACAAATTAAATTATGAAAGCACTGTGTTTCTTCTGCGTGCATTTGCAGCTACAGACTCTTTGTGTTTTAATAAGTGAAAATTTTCACATAGAGGGAGAATTTTTCTGCATTTGATAAACAAAAATATCCTGGTAACTGTTCTGATTAGAAGTATAAAGAGCAGCCTGTCAAATTCTCCTTCCTTATCTCTTGGCTCAAAATATTTTCTATGTTTACCAAGAAAATATACTAGTACACTAACACCTGATAAGTAAATCATTCACTGACTCACTTTAAAAATTGCCTAATAACAATTTAAGCTCTCAATAGAAACTGTTCAGACTGCTCACATATGCTTTTACAGTAGCTTTACAAATCATTCAGGATTAAAAACTGCTGGATCCCTGCTGTCTGGGAGGAAGTTTTTAGGGAATATGACTGTGTTTCAAGTGATGGTGCCATCAGGTACATGCAGAGGGGATAAAAAATGTATAAAATATGTTAATGCTATGGGGTGGAAAAATGCAGATATATATTGTGCATTTTAGTATATGCTAAATATAGACTTTTTTTAATACAATCCTACTGTGTGCTGTGCCATCCTAAGTATTTGGTAATGAACAGGTTGATCCTTAAAGATTAGAAAAAGCCCCCTCCTATACAGAAACTTTTCAATCTATCTTTGCTCTATCCTGTGGGAAAAGCTCTTACTGGCTGCTTTTTTTAAAGAAATTCAAGGAAGATCTCTGATCTGTGGGTTGGATTTGTCACACAAATCTATCTTTTTCCTCTTCTCCTTGTACTGTTGCATCCCATTGTAGAGGAAATATCCAGTATCCACTGCTCTAGTTATCTGCATGGAGACATCAACTGTTCTGCCCTAAATATATAAACCTCTTAAAAATTGTTTGTGTTCCACAAGGTTCACAGACTAAATTGCAAATAAACACTGTGTAAGCAGAACTTTTTTCCTTCTCTACCCTTTAAAAATCTTTATTCCTACATTCTAGTTGTCGTGCAAATAAAAACGTAAAGCATGTATTTGCCCTTTAAGTACTAACATGTTGAGATGCCCCAGTGAGGACTGTGACAAAAAATAGCAGATGAAACATTAGCGACCTTAAGGATTCAGAATTCTAATTTAGAAATTGGTGTAATACATGAACTTGACTGGCTGGAATTTATCCTACTGTTCAGGTTGCCACCAATACCCACTGCAGGTATTTTAGTAGAAACTCCAGAAATTTCAAAAACTGATTTCTGGGGATCTTAAAAAGAACAATGAGAAGTGTTGTCCTACTTTCTTTCACTTCAACAATGGCTCAAATCAACATTATCAAAAGAAAATAAAAACTCAATTCAGGAAATATTTTTCTTTAGGATAAGCTGAAAATGCTTGCATGGCAAGGGAGACATGAATTTAGGGTCCAAATAGGATCTGAATTTAGGTATCTAGATTCACCTCCTCCTCCTGAGCAAATTGCTTCCTTCTTTGCATAGCCTTGTGAGCTGTTTTGCACACCATGGGCTACAAAACGGAAGTGCAGGAGACCAGTTATGTCCCCACCTGTAAATGAAGAGGAAAAATGTTCCTGGACACTTTGCCCTCCCTCCCTCCCTCCCTCTCTCCCTCCCTCTCTCCAATCCAATGCTCCTTCCTTCCTATTATGCTCTGAGTCTCTTGATAAAGGATTGTCTCCTCACTGACAGGAGGAAGACTTTCTCAGAAATGGCTGCTGTGATTGTTTAGCACAGGATGGCAGGATGTCCTGCCATCCCACTCAAATACAGCATTAACAGTTAGACTGTTAAAATCTAGTCTCACAATTCTCTGAGAACTCCCCAATGGGAAATAATACAGCTCATTACTAGGAGACAACCTCTCTCTGCCCTTCTCCACTTTAGAGGGAGATTGCCCATAGTCATTGACAGGTATTTTATCCTGTCTGTAAAATGACATCTTGTAATAGCCTTTTATATGATGTAATTATACCTTAGTTCATATTTCATAAAATGATGAAATTCAAACTACAGCTGGGAAACACCTTTCTCTGACATTATAACTGAAATGCTTCATAATAATACTAAGCTATAGAGCATGGTTGAGTTAAAAAGTAGTGAAATGGAAGGAAGGAAGGAGAGAAAGTTTCCAGAATGGTGCATCTGGAGATTAGATATGTGTTGCCTTAAAGCACTAGAACAGGTCTGTGAAGACTCCTGCTGCCTTTGTAGGAGTTTGGAACCCCCTGTTGAGGGTCTAGCCCTGATGTTGCTGTAGCATCTACTCCAACACTGGAGATGTTTGACTTTTATGTACATATTTATAATGCACCAATAAATGATATTAAATGTGTCGTTGACCCAAGGATCTCAACAGCTGTGTCCTGAGGAGAAAGTAAATGCTTAGATTTTCTTGTGGTAGGCCTGTACCAAATTTGTAACTAGGAAGCTATTCCAGCTGACAGAAGATAGAGAAATCATCTGGCAATTCCTCCTCCAAAAAAACTGAAGCCAGGCAGGTGTTTTACAGCTCTTCCCCTCTTCAACTGAAAGAAACTCAGTCTAGTCCAAAGGAAAGAAAGCACTTGTTCTCTGCTATGTAATTCATATGTTGGGGCATTTCAGTATTTACAGAATAGAAATAAAACAATGCTCAAGTTGAAAATATCCACCAAAGAGTAGAATATACACAATTTAGTCTCACTGTTGGTATGAGATAATCTGGAATTGTAGTAACACTAAGCCGTTTTCCGTAAAACCCAAGGATGCTGACCAGTAAGCAATTGCTAATCTTGCTTGGAGAGCTAATTAATAACATAAATTAAATTGGAAATGCCTGAAAAGCAAAATCCTAGTGTAAAATAATATTTAAAGTAGTATCAAGGTTCTAAATAGGGGGTTAGGAGTGGTGATACTCTCTCTTCAAATGGAAGTAGTCGAAGTGCCCTAGTACTCTGCTAAACAGGAGAGCTTAGCACTCAAATTCTGGATGAAAGGAAGAGAGGGATTCATCCCTCACTGTGGCAAAAACTCCTGGCTCATAAGAAAGCTGCATAATTAATGCTAGATAGTCTAAAGCCATGATTTGTAATTGCTATGTAATTTTAGGAAACGGAAACATGTACCCTGGCAATATTCCTGAGGAGGTAGGCAGGGCACCCACTGACACAGATATGAAGCCAGAAATCGAGATCCAGGGATCTTTCAGGTGTACCAAAAGGTGTGACAGTTTGTCCTTCACTGGAAATTATGTGACCTTATTTGACAGGCAGAATCTGCTAGTGAACTGAAAGTTAACTTACAATCCTAAACGTAGCAACTGCTGAGAAGCAAATTAAACACTTAGATTTTGCTTATTTTTTAGTTGTAAAAAATATTTTCCAACCACATATTTACAGTTCAGAACAACATTCATGCCAGTTCTCCAAAGATGCGTCATCAGAAGAGAAGATCCAGATGTGGCTGTTGCTCTAATCACAATTAACTGACAGCTTATAAAAAGCATCATGTTAAGGAAACACCTACATGTTACAAAGTTTGGGATCAAGAAGGGAGCTTCAGGGAGTTGTTTAAAGCTTCTCACTCTACTAGAAATAAAATCAGCAGAGGAAGTGAAATACAATTAGAGAACTGAGTCTTGAACCAAACAAACCCTTTCCTCCTGTATGCAAAGTCTAATGTGAAACTGTAAAAGCTGTTTACACTAGAAGTTCAGTATCATCTAAGACAGAAAATAAGACTGGAATCTGTAGTTCAGGTTTTCAGATATTTAGACCTTTATGTCTTACGCTGCAGCCAACAAAGCGAGTGGCACCAAGTTTTGTGCTTTGATTATTAGTCTCTCACTATTTGGTGCCAAGACAAGAAAACATGTGAGAAGATAAACTTTCATCTAAATTTATGGTTACATATGTATGTACTTATATTTAAATAAGAGGCCCTCTTGGCTGTGGAGAAAACCTTGAAAAGGGAAATCTGTATCCATCGTTTAGGTAGACAGAGAACATTTGGTGAGAGGACTGTCAGTACTGAATCATGTTTCACATGAATGTAAGCATTTTCCTTGCTGTCTTAGTAAAGAAAGTTAATCTGCTCTGACCTCTGTCCTGCCATGTCTAGACCATCACCAGTAGCTATATTTCCTACTTGTAACAATACCTTTAATATCTTTATCTTCTGGTATGCTTTATTCCATGACTTCAATGTAGGCATCAGTTGTTCCTCACTGACAGCCGTCTCTCTAGTGGTTACAATTTGGGACCATCTTGTCTCTCAGAGTCAGGGGAGTCTCAGAAGTTTTAATGCAGGATTCATTTTCCAGTGAAATCACTGAGTGCTAAAGTATTTTCATATACAGGAAGGAATTGGTTCACTTTCTCCCCCTTTTCTTTCAGACAACAAAGACCTCGGTGGGAACTACTGTCTCTAGAACTGTTCGTTAGCGATTCATAATTTCTCTACTTATTTCCTGCAAATGAAAACTTCTAGTTGGAAGTTTTACTTACCAAACCCCCCAAAACAAAACCAAAGAAAAGCCTCCAAAACTTGTAACAACAGGACCCAGGTAAAACAATTCAAATACATCTCAGTTTTCAGTGAGTCCAATGCAAGGGCTGAAAAGTATGGACAGGCTAGTTTATCTTCAGTGGAATTTCTTTAACCTCTAAAAATACCCTGTGCATTGTGTGAGCAACATTGAGTATAAACTCACAGGAGTTGAGTGCATTGCTCTGATATAACAAATCTGGCTAATTATCATAAACTCAATTATAACTAATAGCTGACCTGGCAGTCAAAATCAACACTAGTCTGACCTGCAAAGGGTCAGAATATCCACTTACCTACAGGGCCCACTGATATCTAGAGAAATGAGGTGCTGTGACCTGGGCAAATGATGCTAAAGCACCTTAAATTCAGATGTCCCAGTAAGTCCTCCCAGGCAGTGACCCAAAGGAAAAAAGTTCCATGTAAGCAGGCACACAAGAACTCTTCCCTAGGTAATGGGGTTTTTTAATCCAATGCTACTGTGCAGGCTGAGGTAGTTGGGGCTGCTCATCCTGGAGAAGGCTGCATGGAGACCTCAGAGCAACCTGCCAGGATCTGAAGGGGCCTACAGAAGCTGGAGGGGGACTCTGTCAGGATCTACAGTGACAGGACAAGGGGCAATAGGTACAAATTGAAAGAGGGGAAATTTAGGCTAGATGTCAGGAAAAGGTTTTTTCCTGTGAGGGTGGTGAGACAGTGGCACAGGTTGCCCAGGGAGGCTGTGGCTGCCCCAACCCTGGCAGTGTTCAAAGCCAGGTTGGATGAAGCCTTGAGCAACCTGTTCTGGTGGGAGGTGTCCCTGCCCAGGGCAGGAATTAGATGACCTGTAAGGTCCATTCCAACCCCTAAAATTCTACGAGTCTATGCTTCTACTGGGAAAGCATCATGGGTAGATTAAAACAAATCCTTCAAACCCACTCTCCTGCTTTCTATCTATCAGTGTAAGCTGAAGCCATGAAAGGTGCTCACTTGTAGGGAA
>NW_008668689.1:85801-86511 GCF_000695815.1 Acanthisitta chloris
TCAGGAGTTCTACTGCTCTACTGGTTTGCAGGAAGCTGGTTCTAGCCAGTGACCTTATCCCAAACTGCACCAAGAGGTAACATGAAACAGGTTACAGGGACCATTGATTCTGCTGTCAGTGTGAGGAAGTTGAGTGCTTTACTATTAAATGTCAGGAAAACTTGACTGAGAAGCTTACTCATCTGAAAATGAGTCAGGGAAATTCCTGTGGTGCACACTGAGAGTGCAAATTGGGGATTCCTTTTGCAATGAGCTCTCATGGCATATATTTTGATGTTACATTTATTGCCATTGTTGACTGTGGAATGGGAGTAAAAGGAACATTGAGGAGCTGCTCAATTAAAATTAATGAATACATGAGTAATGTCATGCAGTCGTGTTATGTTCTCATTAATTTCTCGGTTAAAACTACTTCTTTCGCTGGAAATTACCACGGATAAGATATGAGTCACAATCAGCCCAGCAGAAAAAAAAAAACCTATGGAGAAAATACCCATTGCTGCGATGGCCTTTTGCCTACAGACACAGGGACAGTCCGATGTCTGCGTGCGGCTGTTCGCAGGCAGCAGCTCCCGCTGCGGGGGATGGCATCTCCGCACCCGCGGACCGCCCGACTTTGAAGTTTTCCGGATCCGATGCGCTAAGAGCATGCGAAGGAGAAGGTTCTTCTCCTCGGGTGCTCGTCACCCTCTGCCCCCCCGCGTGGGGCC
>NW_008668690.1:0-2678 GCF_000695815.1 Acanthisitta chloris
GCTCAAGGCCATGTTCAGCGGCAGGATGGAGGTGCTGACGGACAGGGAAGGGAAGGCACACGACGCGGTTTGGTGGGGGGTTCTGAACTCCGGTCAGTTGGTGGTGTGGGGAAGGATGTGTGCCGAAAGGAACTTGGACCGTTAGGCAACCAACTCCCTTTGGCTGCATAGAAACGTGAAAATCATTCTGTCCCTGAGCAGGCTGTGGGTTGTCGTTCTGTCCCTGAGCAGGCTGTGGGTTGTCGTTCTGTCCCTGAGCAGGCTGTGGGTTGTCGTTCTGTCCCTGAGCAGGCTGTGGGTTGTCGTTCTGTCCCTGAGCAGGCTGTGGGTTGTCGTTCTGTCCCTGAGCAGGCTGTGGGTTGTCGTTCTGTCCCTGAGCAGGCTGTGGGTTGTCGTTCTGTCCCTGAGCAGGCTGTGGGTTGTCGTTCTGTCCCTGAGCAGGCTGTGGGTTGTCGTTCTGTCCCTGAGCAGGCTGTGGGTTGTTTTTCTGTCCCTGAGCAGGCTGTGGGTTGTCGTTCTGTCCCGTCAGGCAGTGGTGCTGTCCGAATGGTGCCCGTGGGGAGGGACACGAGGTTCCAGCCCCGGGGCTCGGAGCAGCCTGCCGGGCTGGGTCAGAATTTTTTCCACTCACAGTTTGCAGTGCTGTGGTGGTGTTGAGGTGGCATTGGGCAGTGTGTCACCTCCGGCTGGACACGGGATGCTGCCGTCATAGATCCCTGGTCGAGAGTAGGACAGGCAGTTTTGTGTGAGAGCCTCAGCCTGGATGGAAAACAAGGGCCATGTTCTGACTGCTCCGGCTGGAGAATCCAGCAGGGGGTTAGTTGACTTTCCTAGGTTGTTTTCTGTACCTAGACCCCAAAATAACAGGGAAGGGTTTGGCACTGTGTGCCTGCGTGCGTCCCACGCCGCTATTGTTCGGCAGCAGTCAGACATCCTGTTTCCTAGGGAATGTGGCTTCAGGGATCCTGTAAAATCACAAGAACTGCCTGTCTGCTGCTGCTTCCTGTGCAGTATCCCCTCTGTGCTCCCTCCTGGTCTGTCTGTCCTGTTCTTGCTCCTGGCTGGGGACTAGAACCGCATTTTCCCCCATGCTGGTTGTTCTAGGCTGGTTTGCCTTTTAGCATCCTCAGGGCACTTCTCTCTCTTTAACTCCAAAAGCAGCAGAAGATGTGTTTGGAAAACTGCCAAATCCTCCTTGTTAGGCCACAGAACTTACGCCAAATCTACTTGTTGCAAACCTTTGTGAATTCTCTCTCCTGGTCCATCCTTGGCTCTCTTGGTGCAAAGTTTCTAACTGCCCGGCGTTGTCCTGCAGTAGCCTCAGTGGTTTGTGCTGGGAAGCTCCATGGTTGTAGCTCAAGGCTTTGCTTTTGGGGTGCTGGAAAGCAGTGGGGACACCTGGGCAGTACCAGAGAGTTCCACTGCCAGGCTCTGTTGGGGATCAGCTTCAGTTTGCTCAAAGCCAGTAGAGACTTCCACTGGGTGAAATGGGATAAGTGTCTTGAGCAGTTTCAGGGAGCATCAGGCTTATTTAACCTCCCTAAGGACCTTTCTCCTGCCTCTGGTGTTGAGGTGACTGAGATGTGTTGGTTATTTTCAGGCTGGATCCTCATAGACCGTTGTGGGAAGCACTTTGGAACAATTTTAAACTATCTCCGAGATGACACCATTGCACTTCCGAAACACAGGCAGGAGATCCAGGAGCTGATGGCAGAAGCTAAATACTATCTCATCCAGGGCTTAGTGGACATGTGCCATGCAGCACTGCAGGTGAGAACAGATGTAGCCTGGAAGCTTTTTTGTGGATGTTTGGCCTGTGCTGCTCGAGGGGTCTGTGGGCTCAGCCTGAGGGATCTGAGGGCACAGTCTGAGGGATCTGTGGGCACAGTCTGAGGGATCTGAGGGCACAGCCTGAGGGATCGATCTGAGGGCACAGTCTGAGGGATCTGAGGGCACAGCCTGTCCTGCCTGAGGGATCTGTGGGCTTAGTCTGAGGGATCTGTGGGCACAGTCTGAGGGATCTGAGGGCACAGCCTGTCCTGCCTGAGGGATCTGTGGGCTTAGTCTGAGGGATCTGTGGGCACAGTCTGAGGGATCTGAGGGCACAGCCTGTCCTGCCTGAGGGATCTGTGGGCTTAGTCTGAGGGATCTGTGGGCACAGTCTGAGGGATCTGAGGGCACAGCCTGTCCTGCCTGAGGGATCTGTGGGCTTAGTCTGAGGGATCTGTGGGCACAGTCTGAGGGATCTGAGGGCACAGCCTGTCCTGCCTGAGGGATCTGTGGGCTTAGTCTGAGGGATCTGTGGGCACAGTCTGAGGGATCTGAGGGCACAGCCTGTCCTGCCTGAGGGATCTGTGGGCTTAGTCTGAGGGATCTGTGGGCACAGTCTGAGGGATCTGAGGGCACAGCCTGTGCTGCCCACACTTGGTTGTTGTGTTTGTGTCCCAAGGGCTGATGTTGTGCTGGTCACTCCCTGTTCCTGCCGAGTGCTCAGTGCACAGTGGCTGATGATGTTCTGTGCTGCAGTGGTTTGAGCTGATTAAAACCAGTGCAAACTCCTTCTATCCTTTCCTTCAAGAAAGGATGGAATAATGAACCCACTTAAACCAAATATGGCTGAGCTTGTCCTCGCTGTGGCTAAGGACATGCACCTGCATGCCAGTCTTTCAATTCCTGCT
>NW_008668690.1:2827-4289 GCF_000695815.1 Acanthisitta chloris
CCTGGGATTTTGGGTTGCAGAGTGATGTGAGCTGTGTGGTTGCTATAGCAACCCAGAGCTTTTTTTTTTTTTTTTTCCCCCCTGTGCATCACAGCTTTTGGAACATGGCTGAGGGGGCAGCAGCAGCAGTGTTAGCTGTAGCATTTCTCTCTTGAGTTTATTTCCTCTCTTTCTTCCTTCTTTAAAACAGGACAAGAAAGACCTGTATGAGCCTGTCTGCAGCATCCCTATTATCACCTCCCCGAAGGAAGAGGAGAGACTGATAGAGTCATCAATGAAAGTAACTGCTCTTAACAACTACGAGTGCATACTGGATGTATTCACACACAGAACTTACCTTTTCTCTTTTCCTTCTCCCAACAGCCTGTTGTTAAGCTGCTTTATAATAGAAGCAACAATAAATACTCTTACACCAGGTATGTTAGTTCTTTTTCCTCCCACTGCAGTGGGAGTGTTTCCCTTTGACTGTGGGAGAGGAGGAAGATGATGGATGACCCAACCTGGCTTGGTTTGGTTTGGGTTTGGTTTGGTCCAGACTTTGGCTGTGCTGGAGCCAGAGAACTGCAGTACATGGGTTCGATCATCTCAGGCATCAGCCAGGGCTGTGTGTGGTCCATGTAATGGTTTGGGGAGTTGTGCTGTCATTAGTAATGACATAACTTGACCCCTCAAGGCTGTTGAGTTTGCTCACACGGGTCAGAGCAGCGTGGTTGTGTCTGAGATTGGCTGTTGCCCTTCTCTTGGTGGGATGGGGTATGGGTGGGCAGCTGCAAACCTCTCCTGCTGTGGTGCTGTGTTCCAGTAACTCGGATGACAACCTGCTGAAGAACATCGAGCTGTTCGACAAGCTCTCGCTGCGGTTCAACGGAAGAGTGCTGTTCATTAAGGATGTGATCGGGGACGAGATCTGCTGCTGGTCCTTCTACGGGCAGGGCCGGAAACTCGCAGAGGTCTGCTGCACCTCCATCGTCTATGCCACAGAGAAGAAGCAAACCAAGGTAACAGAGCTTCGCCCTCCTGCCTGCTAGGGGCTGGAAATGGTCATGATTAGCACGATGAATCTGGAGAGTTTCCCTGACATTAGGAATGGACTTGTAATTTGCAGTGGTGCAGATAAGGTGCCCAGGGCCCAGCACTGAGAACAGGAGATGCTGCATTTCCTTCTAGCACAGTCTAAAGGAAGAGGTGGGGGAGGTGGCCTAGGGGTGGGAGTATTCCTCTACCAGGAATTGGTCTGCTTTGCTTTCATTTACAGTTGTTTTACTCTCTTTACATGTTTTTGTGTGGCTCAGGTATCTTTCCGTGTATGGGTGTGTGTTCCAGTCGCATCACCTGGACAGGTCAGGAACAGGATTGTGCTGTCTCTTGCAGGTCGAGTTCCCCGAGGCACGAATCTATGAGGAAACACTGAACGTCTTGCTGTACGAGACTCCCCGTGTTCCTGACAACTCGCTGCTGGAGG
>NW_008668690.1:4442-5714 GCF_000695815.1 Acanthisitta chloris
GGCAGTGGGGAGCCACACCGCACTCTCAGCACTGACCTGCACTCGGCATCTTGGCTCCCTGCGGGGGCCAAGGGGCGTTTGTGCGCACAAAGCCAAGCCCAGGGCCGAGGGCTCAGAGGCCTGAGGTGTTGGCTGTGCACCACCTGCTTTCCCTGCAGACTGGCCCCTCGTCCTGCCAGGGACGGGTGGGATCGCAGCACTGGTTGTCACTTCGTGGTTGCTCTGTCCTCCCTAAGGACTTGCCAGTTTCCCACTTCCCGAGGCCGGTCCTGTCCTCCCGAACGAGGTGCCCTGGGCTGAGAAGCTTTCTCCACACACCTGCCCCTTGAGGGGGTTGTGCAATGGAACCTGCAGTTTTTAAACCACGATACTGAAGAGGGAAGTTGAACGTGACTACTCTTGGCAGACACTGCATGTGCTAACCTCCAGGAGGAGGGGTCAGTTGGCCAGATAGCTGCCAGCATCCTCGTGCTCTGCACGTGTCCTTGCTCCCACCCCTTTCCCCAGTACACTGCAAAGCTTGGTGTTCCTTGAAGAGAGGATAACTGTCTTTAAAACTCACTGATTCCAAGGCAAGCTCTTCCAGAGTGGTGAGAGTCAAGCAACTTCCCCTTGTGCAAAAGAACATCTTTGAAAATTTGAGTGTATAGGTAATGACTTGTCCGGGGAGATGGAGAAATGGGCATGGTGAGGGAAGAACCTTCAAGTGAACAAATCTGAGCAGGCTGTGGCTGGGCTGCCCTTGCTCAGGCTCCTGACAGTGAAATCCTGTTTATATAAACAAGGACAGTCCAGGGAACTGTTTGACATTAGTTTCCTCCTGTGGCCTGAAAGTGCTATTTAATGGTAGATTTCTCAAGCAGTGGGAGAAAAATTGCAGTGTCTGGGGAAGCACAGACTGAGCAGCATTTTGTAAGGCTGGGCCACGTGAATTCAGTTGTGTTCTAAATCCCTTCTAGAGCACAGAGGTTGAACTGGAAAGAGAAGAATAGCCATAAAAATCTTGTTCTAGCATGAATCTGTGAGAGGCTGTGGGCAGAGGAGAGACAGCTCATCCTGGGCCTTAAACTGAATCACTTCTGCTCTGAGTGCTTGGCTGGGGGTAATTGCTCAGGGCACTTCAGGAGGTCGGAGTCAAGTCTGCTCTGCAAGTTTGGTCTCTGGAAACAGCTTCAAGTTCAGTGTGAAAAACCATTACTGTATTTTGTAATGTTTGCTTGTATGTTTGAGCTGTAGGTTGCAGGTCGCAGTTTTACCACTGTCATTAATGGT
>NW_008668690.1:5724-8197 GCF_000695815.1 Acanthisitta chloris
CTGGCTGTGCCAGCAATGGAAGTGTTGGATGTGCTCCACACCTGCTTTTGTGTTCCCATGCTGTTCTCAGTCCTGGAAGCTCCAGATTCCATGATGGTTAATCCTGAACTGCTTTGATCAGTGCCAAATCTACCTGTAAGATTTAAAGAAAGTTACTCCAAAGGCCTGACAAGGAAGTAACCCCAAACGATTCCAGTGAGGTCGTGAGGAGAATTGAGATAGTGTTGGATGTGCTCCACACCTGCTTTTGTGTTCCCATGCTGTTCTCAGTCCTGGAAGCTCCAGATTCCATGATGGTTAATCCTGAACTGCTTTGATCAGTGCCAAATCTACCTGTAAGATTTAAAGAAAGTTACTCCAAAGGCCTGACAAGGAAGTAACCCCAAACGATTCCAGTGAGGTCGTGAGGAGAATTGAGATGTAGATAGTCTGGAAGTGCTAGAAGCAGGAGAGGGGAAAAAAGTATATTTGCACGCATTGATGTTCTTGAAAATGAAATTGTTGAGGGTTGATGGGAAAACACTAATGGCTACAGAGTTTGGGGATTTTCTTGCCTTAGACATGGCAGAGTCACTCCGTTCTCACCCCCAGGAAGCAGCACTGCTCAGAATGGCCCTGCCCTGTGAAAGGCCTCTGGAAAACCAGTAACCCTGATGGCCTCTTCTTTTATATTGCTTTTTGCAAGCTGTTGGTTTCCAGCCGGTTCTTCTGTTGTGCCAGAGCAAGTACAACTGCTGAGATTAGTTCTGACACAGATTTTTGTGGTGTTTCTCTCTAATTCTGCTAGAGTGTGACGTGGGTTTCGGTTTTGATCTCTTCCCTAGAAGGAAAGATCCTCTCTGCTGCCTCTAAACATCACAAATTAAGACAGTACATGTTTCTAACAATATGCATTTGTCTGCAGCTTGAGACTTATAGTGGTTTCCCACACAGACCATCCACAATGGGTGCGTTAATGACGTGCCAGGGAATTTGGGAGGAGGAAAGGCATTTTTGCCTGTCTGCAGAGTCTGAGTTCTGACTACATTAGCTGGGATTCTTACAGGTCCTGCTGTCCTCTGCACTCCTGAGTTTAAGTAAACCTTGGTGCATGCAGGTGCTGTTGGCAGAGTGAGGGAATGAATGGAGACCATTCCCTTGCCCTCTGTGCCCAAAGGACTTCACGTTCCCACGGCACAGCAGCCTCGGGCCTGCTCCAGGGAAGAAGTCTCAGTGAGTTGCTGCTGGGAAACAGCTTTTCAGGGTCAGTGTTAGTTGGGCAGCAGCATCAGAGGACAGAGCTCTGCAGAGCAGCAGCTCCAGCCATGGTAGTGCTGAGACAAACTCACTGTTTAACCTTCACCTTGGCATTTAGTTTCTGGAACAGGAAACATTTATCCTGCTGCAATGTTCCGCCCCAGTGACTTATCTTTTGCACTTGTTGGTTAGCACACAGAACAGCTGGCTGGGATGGGGAGGGTGTTGGGCCGTGGTGTCCTGGAGCTGTGCTGGTCTCGAGACAGGCAGTGCTGCCTCGGGGCTGGGCTTGGCTTTGCTTTCCTCAAGGTTCTCATTTTCAGGCACAGCTCCCTCTGGGCTGCACTGGTGAGTATGCTGAGCTGGATGGGCCTGGCCCAGCAGTCCCTCCCTGCCTTGTGCAGTTTGTTTGTATCCTGACAATCTGTGGCATTCAATCCTCCTCTCCCTCCATGCTGGGCGAGCTGGGCTGGCACTGGGCGGGGAGTGGGCAGGGGTTGGGCTCTCCCACTCCCGGGTCAGGCAGTGTGTTCTGTGTGTAACTTCTCACCCGATGAGATGGGGTGAGACCCTCCCCTAGCTCAGAGGGATGTGCACACCTAACTTGTGTCATAATAGTAAAGGTTCTTTTGGATTTCTGTATTTTATATCCAGAGGGTAGCAAATGCAATTGATCTTGTTTAAACTGACATTTTGTGATCAAGCTGTTTTCTTAGAGCATCAGTCTTTGTTTTATTTTTATGTCTAACTTTCAGGGGTCAGTCTTAAAGTACTTAGTTAATGCAGTAATTAATCATTATCTATTGATGAAGGTGTTTTATCAGTGCATTAAATGGAAACGGAACACTAACTTTTAATAAAGTTCTATTTTGTCCTCTTGTGATTTTTCTCCGGCGTCGTAGCTGACTGTTCACCAGGTGGTTCTGCGCTTGGTGCCACGTTGTGGCTGTGACTGCACCGTGTCTGGGGGTCCCGGGGGTGTCTCTCCCGGACCGGCTAAACCTCTGTGCCGCGGATCCCTGTCCCGGGACCCTCTCCCTGTCCCGGGAATCACCCCTGGCCCAGAACCAGTCCCGTTCGCGGGTATCTTTCCCTGTCCCGGGCACCTCTCCCTGTCTCGGGAACTGCTCCCTGTCCTGGGAACCTCTCCCGTTCCCGTTCCCTGTTCCGTTCCCGTTCCGTTCCCGTTCCCGCGCTGTTCCCGTTCCCGTTCCCTGTCCCGTTCCCGCGCCGTTCC
>NW_008668691.1:0-469 GCF_000695815.1 Acanthisitta chloris
CCCGCGGGTCGGACGCGGCGCTGGGGGCTGTCCGCGGTTGGGAGCCCGCGGGGCTGTTGGCCAGTGCAAAGTCCTTCTGCTGGAGCAGGATCACATCCCGCTTGGCCTGTGCATCCCGCACCGCGCCGGCAGCCACGGGGAGCGACAGACCGCGCGGTGTGGTTTGCCTTGTGGTAACAGAGCAACTATCCAGAAACGTAACCAGCAGGAGATCCTTCTCCTGGCCTTCGTTAAGGTTGTGGAAGGGTATTTTCTGATGAAGATGCTGAGATCTGGTTCACAATATGCATAGTCTAGACCCATATAAAGAGCATTTGTGTAACACATGTGAAGGTCAGTGAGATACAAAGAGCTTCAGGATAGGAAAAAACCCCACCCTTTTTAGAATCATAGAAACACGGAATTTAGGGGTTGGAATGGACCTTACAGATCATCTAGACCCGACCCTCCCTGCCATCGGCAAGGACAT
>NW_008668691.1:489-2122 GCF_000695815.1 Acanthisitta chloris
TCAGGTTGCTCAAGGCTCATCCAGCCTGGCCTTGAATACTGCCAGGGTTGGGGCAGCCACCACATCCCTGGACAACCTGTGCCAGTGTCTCACCACCCTCACAGTAAAAATCCTTTTTCTAATATCTAACCTAAACTTCACCTCCCTCAGTTTGAACCCATTTCCCTTTAGTCCTATTGTTGCAGTTCCTAACAAGAGTCCCTCTCCAGCTCCCATGTAGGCCCTTTCAGATATTGAAAAGTTGCTATATGGTCTCCATGCAGTCTTCTCTTCTCCAGGCTGGACAGCCCAAACTTCCTCAGCCTGTCTTCACAGGGGAGATGCTCCAGTCCTCTAATCAACTTCGTGGCCTCCTCTGGACTTACTCCAACAATTCCATGTCCTTCTTATGCTGAGGACACCAGAACTGCACACAGTATTCCAGGTGGGGTCTCATGAGAGGTGAGTAGAAGGGAAGAATCACCTCTTTCAACCTGCTGGCCACACTCCTTTTGATGCAGCCCAGGATTCAATTGGCTTTCTGGGCTGTTAGTGCACACTGCTGGCTCATGGTGAGCTTCTCATCCACTGTCACTACCAAGTCTTTCTCCTTGTTGCTCATCTCAGTTACTTCCCCACCCAACCTGTAGCTCTGCCTGGGATTGCCATGGCCCAGAGGTAGGACCTTGCACTTCATTTTGTTAAACTTCATGAGGTTAGCACTGGCCCATCTCTCAAGCCTGTCAAGGTCCCTCTGGATGGCATCACTTCCCTTCACTGTGACTGCCCCACACAACTTGGTGCTGTCAGTGAACTTGCTGAGGGTGCACTCAATCCCACTGTCCATGCTGCCGACAAAGATGTTGAACAGTATCGGCCCCAGGACCAACTCCTGAGCAACACCACTCATCACTGGCCTCCACATGGACAATGAGCTGCTGACCACAACTCTCTGCATGTGACCATCCAGTCAGTTCTTTATCCACTGAGTGGTCCATCCATCAAATCCATGTCTCTCCAATTTAGAGACAAGGATGTCGTGTGGGACAGTGTCAAATGAATGCTTTGCATAAATCCAGGTAGCTGATATCAGTTGCTCTGCCCCTATCTATGAATTCTGTGGCCCCATCATAGAAAGCCACCAAATTCATCAGGCAAAGCCATGTTGGTTATTACCGATCACCTCTTTACTTTCCATGTGCCTAAGCACAGCTTCTAGGAGAATCTGTTCCATGATCTTGCCAGGCACAGAGGTGAGACTGACTGGTCTATAGTTCCCTGGTTCTTCTGCTTTCCCTTTTTTGAAAATGGGGGTAATGTTTCCCTTTTTCCAGTCATTGAGGACTTCACTGACTTTTAACAGGAATGTCTTAATGATTATCCTGTATTTCACACAGGTCACAAGATATCTGACATGAGAAGAGTTACCAAGACTGGCAGTAAGATGCCCGGATTGCCCAGATCAAAAATCAGGAGATAGAGGAGGTGACATCTCACCTCATGCAGACTGTGGATGATGGTCACAGAAGAGCTTAACAGTCTTGTCTCTCCCTGGCTTTTCCCAACTTTATCAGGCCACTAAGGAATATATATCTCTTGTCTCGTCCACCTCTCCACCCCACCTTCTCTGCCTTGTCCCACTGCCTTCTGGTTC
>NW_008668691.1:2145-17240 GCF_000695815.1 Acanthisitta chloris
CCTGTGGTGGATGTCGGGAGTACTTTAGTGCTGTTGCTGCAAGGCTGGTCTGGCAAGGTGCAGAAAGTCCTTCCCTGATCTTCACAAGGCTAGTGCCTACACAGGTCAGGCAAAAATAGATGCACAGTACCCTGTCAGAGAAGGTAGGACTTGCAAAAGCACCTGGTAAGCACATCTTCAGTGCTGTGATGGGCACTGCCTGAGGAGTGGAGCCCAGCTGCCAGCAAGGAGAGGCCAAACTGCTGGACACTGACACTACTAGAACTGGGGACTCAGGAAGGGACAAAGCAGAAGGCGAAGTGAAAAATTAAGTAGGTGGTGTTAAACTTGAAAGGCAAATGAGACTGGAAAAAAGGTCTGTCCACCAAATTCACAGTGTGGACATAAACCCTTTTCAACGTAGCATCTAGTGGTCTAAGTTTCCCTTTCAAAATATTTAGTTTTAATATAACTGGTTCTGTGTTCAAACACAAAACATGAGCCCTGCTGATTCCGTGCTCTGTCCTCTAACCACAGCATCTCTTTTGTCATAGGCTTCAGCACAGGTTATTTGCGTTTTCACAATCAAAAGTCTAAGAAAATTTATTAAATATATTAAAATATGCTCAGATACATGAGCAGGCAGAAAATCAGGGAGGAACATTTACAGTTGGAATTCACTCCTTGTAACTTCACACACAGAAACCATTATTTTGATATAAACTACTGATGATGGAAGTGTAAAATATGAAACATTTAAATCAGGTCAGCCAACGTTTGAAGCATTGGATAGGTTCAATCAATTTCTAAGCCTATTTCTGATTCATGGAGCTGGGATAATTTTCATTGACAGTGAGTATAATTCCACGAGCATTTTCTCAATTGGCAGTGAAATAGCACAGGTTTTTTTGTTGTGGGACTTTTTTTCTCCAAGATTTAACATTATCTGGATGCCTTCACTGATCCATGTAGCACCATGGTTCTTCCACTGAGAGAACAGTGTAGGATAGGGCACTGTGACACAAAGCTGGAAGAAGGGATCAACTTCTTAATGAGGCTTTGATCCTACAGAATATCTTGTGGAAACACATTCTTAATAGTAGGAACATTTTACAGCATCTTGGAATTACATTTTGATTTTTATTTGTACTATCTTTTCCATTACTGGAGTCAAGTGAGGACTCCACTGAGAATTCATTACCTCATAACTGCTCAAGTCCCATCACATCTACTTGAACTGCTTTGGCTAATGTGTCACTGAACATGAAAAAGAGAATCTTACTACTGTGTTGGAAAATTCTCCCTGAACAATGTCACGGTTGAATACAGTGGAGTGCAAGTGCAAGTATGTCTTCCTAAGAATTTATTTGGGCTTCTTTAGGAGACAGCACTGAAGTGCTAATTTGTCACTCAGGTAACTTATAAAGCTCATGCACCCATAAGAAATGTTTAATTCCCATTTGTTTACATTGACGACTGTTAGATGTTGCTTTTATTCCCCAAACGTTAGCACACTGAACCTCACTGCCTCAGAAACTCCCGTCAACATGTTGAATGTTGCCTTGTTTTTCCCCTCTAGTCCAAGTAAATGGTACAGAATTAGTGACAGAACTCTTTTTCAGGCCTAAAATAACTCAAGTCTGAAACAAACTAGTTGCTTCTCTTCTAATACAGACAACATATTTCTAAAAGATAAACAAATCTGTTTCCTAAATAGCTCTAAGGATGACATGCAACTTCCCTTGACTTTGTTAGCACACAAGCAGCTCACTGAATCCTACATACTCTAGGTTTTTTCTTTAAAGAGTTTTATTCAGTGGTACAGTTGATTTGGAAAAACTCAAGTTCACATATTCTCAGAAAGTGCAAAAATCAACTGATCTACAGAATAATTTACTGTTTACAAGCAAAGTCCAATCCACAACACAAGTCTCCACAATTCAGTGTCCCGTAATACTCTAATCCAGTCTCTAACCATAGTTTCTCTCACTCTAGTCTAAAAAGTGCAATCTCTAATGCTTTCACTAACACATTTTTTAGTCCTATAATCCATATTATTTCCCAAAAGCACAATGGAAAATTTTGTCACTTGGGTTCTATTGCAAAGGTTGAAAGATAAATTCATAGCCTGGAACTAAAGTGGAATGTTAATAATAAACTCCATATTTTATAATTTTCAAAAAACATTGCGAAATGTATGTACCTCTGTGAGAACAGAACTCAAAACTCCTGGAATAATAAATTTACTGGCACTTTTAGAAAACACCTGTCACTTTGTGGGAACTGTTTGGACTGTCTCCAGCAGTAACTCTACCTTCATCTTTGATTTCCCAATGGCAAAATTCCACTGGTTACAGTGAAAGAAAAACTCTTTTTAGAGTTATTCCTCAGTTAGCCTTTGCTAGCCAAAGTATATAGTTTGATCCCTAGTAAAACCCTAAGATGAAGGAGAATTGAAGTCAATGAAAAGGAGTTTATAGACTCCTCATGAACAGCTTATTGGAAGGTCGGAAGGTCTGCAAAGCACCATAAATCTGCCGGACCAAAGCCACAGGGTTGGCTGCTCACAAGTCTCTTGCCAATCAACTTTCTTGTTTAGGAAGTTGGTATTGCCAGGAGGTGCCTCTGGTGTCCAGTGGACAGTCAGTGAAGTGCACTAACTAATTCAGGAGAACCCACAGTGGAGTGGCTCAATCTAGTTTCTCCGCTCTCGCAGGCAAGTCCACAACAAAAGTTAAAAGCATCTCCAGAGCATCACTTCTGTGCTATCCCCCTTTCCCCAACCACTTCACACAAACCACAAATATTCCTCTCATTATTAGCACTCTGACCACCTCCATCTAATCCAAGCAGTTAACTTGTAAATATATTTGAGCAAGCATTACTACAAGACCCAGTTCCTAAAACTAATCAGGAAATGCATTTGTCCACAAAAACTTGAAGTGTCCAGATGTTGATACTTGAAGATGGTAATACCCTAGTGGTCCAAATGACTTGCTTTCATCTCCAATGCAGTGACTCCAAGAACACACTCAGTTTCTACACTCAAGCCAAAACACACAACCCTGACTTTTTCCAATATTTATTTAGGATAAAATTGTATTCTGTATTAGCTGTTGTATATTAGAGTGAAGGTAGGTTTGGACACTCGAGAGCTCGGAGGGTAAAGGAAGGCTGAGGGGCTGAACAGGGCATGTATTAATGCAAGACTGTGCATATGTGTGAAGAAAAACAAAGACACTTATGAGAGATGCTTTCTATGATGAACTATAAGCTTTCTTTGGGGTTAGTTGACAGAGGTAGGAGGAAGTAAGGCAACACTGGCAGCTAGGAATGTTTGTAGACAGAAAAAGCAAGATGCCACAGAGAAACAAAGTTGGAGAGTTCCCATACAAGTTTTTGCTATTCACCTGAAGAACACTTTTCTCTAGGGAGCTCTTCCTCTTCCATTCAGGGGTGACCAAAAAGACTGTGGAAAGTTACTGCATGAGAAAGACAAAGTAATTCATTAGCAGTCTGATTGGGGAGCAAGGCCCTGTAGAAGTTAGTGGATCCAGGAGGGCCATAAAAATGGTAAGAGGGCTGGAGCACCTCTCCCGTGAAGCCAGACTCAGAGAGTTGGGGTTGTTCAGCCTGGAGAAGGCTCCAGGAAGACCTTTGAGCAGCCTTTCAATAATTAAAGGGGCCTATAAGAACAATGGAGAAAGATTTCTTATCAAGGCCTGCAGTGACATGACGAGGGGCAATGGTTTGAAACTGCAAGAAGGTAGATTTAGATTTGACGTAAGGTTGAAATGCTTAGATTCCTTGATCTGAGGCCTTTTCCAACCTTAATGATTCTATGAAATTCTGTATAATGAGGGTAGTGGGGCACTGGAACAGGCTGCTAAGAGAAGTTGTGGATATCCCCATCCCTGGAAATGTTCAAGGCCAGGCTTGGTGGGGCTTTGAGCAACCTGATGGTATACATCCATGGCAGGGGGGTGGGAACTCGATGACCTTCAAGGCCCCTTCAAACCCAAACCACTCTGTGATTCTAAGTACCAAGTAAGTTTTTTAAACAGAGGGAAGATAGAGCCTGGAGTAATTTTTGATGGGGAAGAGACTCTAAATACTTATTTCCAGCTCTTGTAATTAATAAACTCATGGCATCACCCAAACTTTATCTTTTACTAGTGCACACTACAAACCTCAGGGGGACATTAATTTGCTTCATGATAAAAACCATGCAAATGCCACACTCATTTATAATAGAAGACTAAATAAAACCTAAACTCTTTCAATTATCCTTGAGAAATCAATTCTGGAATAGACCAAACCTGGTGATAATTTCACAATTTTAAACATTAATAAATTCATTATTTATCCAGTAGTATCTAAAACTGAGATACATTTACTTGAACATATGAAGTCTGTTTCTTTCAAAAGAAAAAACCCCTTTGTTCAGCCATACTATAACTTCCAACCAAACACTGATCCATAATGAATCAAATAATAATTTCCAAATTATTGCATTATATGACATGAAGATCTGTGACCAGACATCATTACAATACATATTTCTATGCAGTATTTTAAAAAGAAAAGGTAAATTAAGTTTTACAATAAATTATTAATTTTCAACTTCATGGGCCAGAAATTAGCATGGAAACGAAGGGTTAATAGCTAACAAAGATCAGCAAACAGCAAGATATTGCAGCTATCACAAATCCCAGAGACTGAATATAACTGACAATACTACATTGTATGATGAAATGGGGAAGATCCACAAACTCTTTGTAACATATACAGTGTCCTAAGTCCGTAAGACAATCCATATAAAACACTAACAAAGCAATAGGATATTGCAATTGTTTTCTATAATAGAAAGTTACATTTTATTTCTAAAAATACACCCAAAATAGAATTTACCAATTTAGCCAGGTTTCAAGACATTTCAAGTGGAGGTTTTTCTACAACAGCAAGACACCTACAGTGACATTGCACTGCTCACACTGAGACTGATGTACTAGCAAACCGCAAAGGCTGAACAAAGACCCAACAGAGCAGTTTCAAAATGGACAGACTTTCACTGACACCGAAGCTCACGCAACAAGAATAAATGTATGGACAGGCCAGTCTGTAGCTGGAGAAGGGACTGCAATGAATGCACTTTTGGAGATGTTTAAAATGCAGCAATTATTTGCATTAGGAACTTTGACAGCATGAACCAAGCAACCTAAACCAGGTATACATGTGCAGCATATGCTTCAGTGAGAAATGGTTGAGCTAGGAAGCTTATTATGTGTAAGTTCTCTCATCTTTAAACAATAGGATTCTAAACTGTAGAAAATTGTTTTTTATACACAATTTATATTTCTCTAAATGATTTCTAAACGATTTATATTAAAATTATGTTTCTTGCTCTTAACACTGAAAGTTAAGCTGGTAAATCTAAGCTTGTCCTTTCACTGGAAAAGAGCCTTCTTGTTTTTTGGCCAGTAAATGCCACAGTTTGGTTAAATTTTGATTGGCTCTGAAAACTGTCAAGAGTGCTGAAGATCAAAAAGTTGAAAAATAAAATATCTCATAGTTTTGTGACTTCTTTTCACCTTTAATTTAAGATCCATGGTGGAGTGAGCTTCAATACTCTCATTTTTGTTAGCCCATTAACAATGTTACTGAACAGCAGGACAGAAACCAGCCACATTGGCCAGCCTTTCCTTCAGTTCCAAGAACATTTATTCACAATGCTGTAAATGACAATAAATCACAGGTGGCAATGTGAGATCATGTCATTGTAAAAAATAGCTGTTAGAAACAGTAAGGGCTGAGTTGAAGGTAACTTGACATGCTCCATGTAACTGAGCAGAAGTTATCTTAAAATAACCAAAACATCAAAACCAGAACTTCATCGTTTAGCTTGTCCATGAGCTGTTGCACTGTTCTCAGACAACTGCAATGGTTAACCTGCACAAACAAGGAACACACATTTGTTCCTGTATTCACCTGTTTTAAAGCTCCTGTTCCTGAAAAACCAGTTATGACTCATTCCTTACCAAAAGTATGAGTTTACAGCTTAAGAATGACTAAATAAATACTTTTCAAATAATTAATGAAGATGTTGCTGAGCAAAGCGAGTAACCCTGAAGCTAATCTCCTGTATGGGATGCAGCTTCTAGATCATCATGAAGATGAGATTACTTGGCAGGCAGCATAGACCAACTGCACCCTACATTTATATCACTCCTCAACTTACAATGAAAATTAATGATTAAGAAAAATGTAAGAAATTTTTTTGGGAAAAAGGTCACCTAACAGTAGCCAGAGCCCTTTGCAATGTGTTGTGTGTATGCACTTTGGCTCTATAGAGGTCCAAATATCAGAGGTATCCAAGATCCTAAGATTAGGGGCTTTTGGCCCTCACAATACACAAATGCCTGAATTTAAAGAACCTGATGTGAAACATGACCAAGGTTCCTGTGCTTATGGGAAAACACATCCTAAGAGAGTAGTCTTGACGCAGCAGTCAGTGGTAATGGCAGGCCAGGCGTTACTGAAGTAGGCTAACTTGTATTCAAACAGACTAGGGCACAAAGAGGAGGCAAGAACAGAAATCCAGAGAAAACCAGGTTCTGAGGCTGTCCCCTCTGAAACAGTGCTCTGACAAAAAAAGGACAAAAAAGAAAAAAGACACATACCAGCTGTGCAAAGGCAGCTAACACCCATGGAGGACTGGAAACACCTTGCTAGGGCGTGCAGAGACACACGCAGTAACACTAAAGCTTGAACAGAACTGAAATTAGCCAAAGAGGTCAAGAACAAGAAGAAGGGTTTATACAGATACGTGAGTAGCAAGCAGAAGCACAGGAAGATACAAACCCAGTGCCTAACTAGGCAGGGAAACTACCTACTCGTCATGCTGACATGGCAGAGGTTCTCAGTATCTTCTTTGCTTCTGTCTTGACCAGCATAGCTGAAGTGCAGAGCACCAGATCAAGTACCTATAACAACACGTGTGTCAACCAGCCAGTAGTGAAGAGCTAGTCTGCAGCCTCTTGCAAGGGCTCAACCCACAGAAGTCTATGGGCCCGGAAGAAATCCATCCTAGAATATTAAGAGAAGTGGCTGACATTGGCACAAGGGCACTGTCTATATTTGAAAAGTCTTTTAGATCTTAATGTAAGAAACACTTTTTTGTGCTGAGAACAATCAGTCACTGCAAGATGCAATTGGACAGGGTGCTAAATAGTCCCATCCAGGGTCCTGTTCCGATGAAAGGTTGGACTGGATGATCTTTCAAGGTCCCTTCAAGCCTGGGCTGTTTTATGATAATGATGGCTGAGCTGAGGGATTCAGTTGCTAGAAATTTACATTTGTAGATACACAGGTATTTTCTCAGCTGTTTCTGAAGCTGGACAGTACCATGCAAGAGGCTGCATCAGCTGAATCTTTTGGCCAGCTGTAAACAAAGAACTGCATATTAAACCTGGGGCTCAAGCTGTGGAGTAAAAGATTTCTGCAAGGATGAGAGAGATTTGCTGCATTTAGAAGGAAAGCAAACTTTTATTTCTATCTTACTATTACCTGGTTGACATGAATCTATAGAATATTGGAGCAAAACTCTTCCAAGCGTACTGGAATGCTTGGGAAACTACCTTCAGAATCTTCAGGAGTAACGTGTTGTCAGCTTCCTTTAAAGGCTTAACATAGACGACTGTAAATCTCCTGTGCCTGTTAGGGCCAGAAGGGGGTTAAGGATAGTGAAGGGCTAGAAAGCAAGGCCAGAATTTCTGAGGAGAGCTGAACTGCAGAATGAGCTACCTCCCATCTGCAACTTGGTCCTACAGACCATAAGATGGGCCTCTAACCCCTGGGGAGAGAGCAAGCACAGCAGATGGGCAGCAACTGTCTTTTGTATTTCCACAAACTCTGCTGATCAGTTGCACACCCCCTGAGATACAGGATAGTCCAGGGAACACAGATGAAGAACTTGAATTCCACACCCTTCAAGTGGCAGAATGTGAGAAAAGCTCAGCTGCCATGGCCAGGTCCAACACTCCAAAGAGCAAGGCAGAGCAGGGGGTGATGGTTCCATCCCACCAGGAGTCCTCAGCACCAAGTGCTTTGGTCTGTGGGATTAGATATGACCCATCCTGTGGTGCAGACCCCCACATCCTTCTTCCTAAATTGGAGAGAGATGGATTTGATGAGTGCACCGTTAGATAGATAAGAAAATGGCTGGATGGTTGCATCCAGAGGGTAGTGGTCAATGACTGAGTCTCCATGGACATAGGTGACAAGTGGTGTCCCTAAGGGGTCCATAGAGGGACCAGTGTTACCATTTTCACCCATCCTTAGATGGAGCTATGGAGTATTAATCAGGCAACATGTATGGAGTATCAAGGAAAGGAAAAGCAGCAGAGACCATACTCCCATAGGGAGGGACACTGGATTTGACAAACTCAAATTAAAAAAAATAATCATACAGGACTGCTTGGAAAAGAAAATTACATTGCCAAAGGCTATCAGTGATAACAAACTAAAGACATGGACATATGTTAAGCAGCATCTAGAATGCCTCCATCACTGGGCACTGAGTATAAAAGAGAGAGGGGTAAGGTGAAAAAGCTTTAAGTTCAGAGACCAGAAAAACCAGGACTGTGCTGTCTATGAATACCTGCAGTACACACTTCTCTGTTAGTTTTTCATAGTATAAAACAGCTGATGCCTACCATGACATAACACTACAACACAGTATTCTGTGGCATCTGCAAAACAGTCAGTACAGACTCTTTGCTACTTTACTTTTGATCAACTGCATCCACATAACACCTGAATATTTTAAAATATGAACTTCCTCTACTTTCCCTGCACTTGCAATGGTACCCAGTGTTTAATTCAGCAAGAAACAAATCTCTCTTCAAAACAACAGCCAAAACTAAGTTTGGTCTTGTTTGCATGAAAACACTGGCCTTTTCTGATGTTTGATCATGTATTTTTTTGATTTGATCAGTGAGAAAGAACTAGTAGCAAAACACTGAAAACACAACTCAGAGAGGAAAGTTAATTTATTTGTCTGAAACATCAAACTAAGTTGAGATACCTTAGTTCAGTCAAAGTTTCTTCAGTTTCCTCATAAGCCTGGACTTCATAAACAAATATTCCAAGTTCATCTATCTACAAAAATAGGATGGACAATTCTTGACTTTCTTCAGATATCAAGTTAATTTACAAGTCACTGAAGATCAGAAGAAAAATAGGAAGTGATCCTATATCCTATTACACTCCACCACATTTCCCAAGTGTACTGGAAAGGAGGAATATGAACCTTCTTTGGAGAGGTGCATCAGAAGGCTTATTGCCATCTCTTGGAGACAGGGTATGCATTTACATCACCATGACTGCCATGGTACACAATCCTGGACTGCTACTTCTATACAGCATGACCTATTATCTGAGAGTTGTAGTCTGCTGTCTCCATTCGCAGAATATATGGGATGATACTGTCAATCTGAACATTTCCAATTAGTCCTGCGAAGAAGAGCTCTTCGGTGATGGCAGCACTCATCAGCCTAAGAGCAGGCAACCGGAGAAGAAGTCTGGACAGTCTGGAAAATAGATTTGGTAAAAAGTGTTACTCAGCAAGTTGTGGATTTTGGTGTTATTCATAATTATTTTATTCACAAAAGAGGAGAAAAAAATTACATGGGACAGTACTGGTCAAAATTAACTATTCATGTTCATGAAAGGCTTAAATATTTAAATCAGTAGATCATTAAATTTCTGTTCAGTCATGTCTTCAGAAGTACAGAAAACCTGAGCATGCCTGTAAATTACATGGGCTGTATAATGTTTGGACTTGGACTAAATGAGGAACTATTCCAAATAGGAGCAACTCAAATTCAATGTTAAAAATGTTTATTTCTGATATTTAGTTTTAGAGATTAATAATGAATGAGTAGACAAGTAACACTCATAACATGTATGAGCACCTGCATAATATTTTAAGTGTTCTAAAGGTAATTTCTTACCTTTAAGGAGGAAAGAAGAAAATGTATTATATCTATTATTAGAAACACTGTAGAAATCAGTACCACCAATGACTCTGAAAAGAGACTCAATCAAATATCTGAGTTTACAGACCTGTAAGTATCATCAGGATACACTTTTGTTACATAGTCTTGGAACTCCATGTAAGCCTTTTCTTGAAACTTCTCAATCTGTACCACATTTTCTAGACCTGGGTGATCTGAAAAAAAAAAACCAACCCTCTTCATTGCTATACCTGTTCTACAGAAGAGGCACTAAAATCCATACAGGCTGTAAATTGTAATTATAAACATACTGAAATAATTCCGTGGTAGCTGCAGCCAACTTCAGTTTCAGTGGAGGACACTACCTCCTTATATTTCTCTTCCTCTCTGTTTATGTTTTACTTAGTTATTCCATAAATAAAACCAGACATTTCGAAGAGTTCAAATCAAGGCAGTGCTTGCAATGTTCACATTAATCTTGATGATACAGCTGTGCTCTGTGTAGCAGCAGAGGAGCAGTTTCTATACACTGACATTTATAGGAATATTGTAGGCACAAATAGTATTTGGATGGGAAGTTAAGGATAAAATTAACAACAGTGGAAAGGCAGAATAAAAAGCTATCATCCATTTGTTTCCTAAAAACTGCAGATTTGTAGCAGATCATTTTTTCAAGTACTTAGTGCAAAAATTTCAAATGTGTTATATATAATTTTTAGCAGTGATTTAAACACTTGAAACCTAAGTCTTGCTAAACTGAGAGGCTATCGCCCTAACTGCCAAGTCACATTTGGAAATGATTATCCACTAATTCTGAACTCTGTACATGGTCTGTAATTTTCGTTATTCAGCCATCTTAACGTAAAAATTTTACTGTCATTGTAGCATAACAAACCAGCAGATTTTGGCTCTGCAGATATAGAATCTTCGAGAGCAATTTAACAGTTATGTGACATGTTGGACTCCCATGAACGCATCACTTCAGAGGAGTATTTTGTTCTATATAGTAACTCAGTCGTTCTGAAAGCATGAGTTCAAATAATAAGTTCACACAGAAGCAATATGTTTTGAAGAGTTATTGTTGACATGCAAAATGCATCACTTCATGGCGCTGCTTTTAGAGCAGTGTCAGAAACACAGCTAGAAGTCAGCTTCTGGAAAGGGTGGTTTGAAGGCCACTGCTACAACACTTGCAGCCATTGAGAAAGATGTCAAGTCTTCTCGGCACACGCTTTACACTAATCTCTGCCCAAGGCTGCATTGTGCCAGTCAAACAGCTGCCTAGGCACAGAAGATTTCAGAAATCTTCAAGTCTCCAGCTATGGAAGACAGCAAATCACCAGGTCCAGCTAAAGCAGAGGTTCTTACCCTAGGACTCTGCTGCATGTGCAGCCCAGCCCCATACTGCAGCCGAGCAGTAAAATCCCTGCTATAACTTCTGGCCTGTGAATCACTGTCAGAACATCCCTTCTGTTCAAGGTACTCAACATGACTTACAGGTATATGAAGATTTTGTTATATGGCTCACAGGATCAAAAGTATTGACAACACATTCCCATTAAAGCAGCTACACATCATTAGGAATGTGATTCTGAAAGCATGTGAGCTAAAGAAAATTCATCTCAGTCATGTGGCTGGATAGAGTCTTTTCCAAAGATATTTTTCTTCTGCCTTTTGTGTTGTCAAATATAAGTGGAAGGAGACAAACTTCAGACTGAACAAATAAGTAAGTATTGCTTTGCAAGTGCAAGGTTCCTAGAGAAGCATTTCCAGGTGTCTAACAGGCCTGATTTCTCCACACAGGCCAACAGATTCCATCATAAATCCTAGTACACAACAGGCTAGAAAAATGGGCTTGAGGTAGTTTTCCATCATTTTGTTTCTTTCCTAGAGCAACCTTTCAAGAAAAGAAGACTAATTTTGTGATTTTCTACAGTGCAAGTATATGGGTTACACAGTCTTAACTACTCAGTCGCTATCTCCCATAACCACAGGACTCTTTTTGTCCCTATTGTAGACTAACTGCCCAGAAGAAAATAATAACTATTTTACCTTCACTCTAATGTATGTCCTTTAATGCTACTGAGAGTACATTAAGCAAATGCTCTTCACAAGATATAAATAATAATATAAGGGCATGTTTGTGGTGTTCATTCACCAGAAATGCTATATACATTGTCAAAATACCTACGTGAGTGAGGTGATGCTTGTGCAATTTTGCAAGTGAGAACCAATGCCCAGAGTCTTTCATACACTAAAAACCCAACTTCAATCCATCTCAGCTGGATGTGCAAGAGCAACAATTCGGAAAATTAAAACTGCCAGTTCTCAGAAAATGTACCCCAGAAAGGAGGCACAGGATTAAAAGTGCTAAGAAAAAAACCAAACCCCCACCAAAAACCCAAACCCAAAAGAACAAATGCATCAATGGCAGAGACAAGAATACAACTCAAGTTGATACCAAGAAGTAGACTGAAAGCAGGAATTGAACAGTTAAAGCTGAAAGCATGAAGAATAACTTTACTAATAGCACTATTTCAGCTTAATTAGCAAAATAGCAAGGATCACATAGTATAGATATGGCTTGGTTGGCAAAATGATGCACCTTATCTATAAGGCAGTAGAACTAATTAGACTCAAAACCTTGGCAGCAGGGGGAAAACTAAGACCATGTGGGGTATGGAATGAAGAAACAAAATGTTCAAGATAGAGGCAAGGTCAGCAAGGCATGCAAAACTGTAGAAAGGGGTAAACGGTTGCATAATAAGGTGTCCAAAGGGTACTGAGGAAGAGGAGGAGTTTCATCTTCACAACCACCGAACGACCACCAGGACCATGGGACTGATGGCAGGAGGGAGGAGATGGAGGAGGAGTATATGATAATGATTTCCAAGAACTAATTATAATAATAACCACCCATTCCTGGGAATAGTGAATATGTATGAGCATTTAATGTATATAAACTGTGAAGTTTCTGTCCCTGGTTGCACAAGTTTGGTGGAGCGATCCCCTTGTGCCCAGTGCTGAATAAACAAATCCATGCTACTCAGAGACACAAGTCTGGGAGTAGTTCTTTTCCAGCCTTTTCTCGGCATCAGTGTCCTCAAAACAAGATTCAGTTATTTACATTAAAAGATTAACCATCCTCTTCCTACAGTCCTTGTTACACATCTTTCAAGATTCCCCAACAAATGTAGTAGTAATTCTACAGGTAAGAGTAACCACATATAATGAAACAGGTAGAAGTTAGTGGCAAAAAATAGCACAGATTTAAGCTTTACACTGAATATAATTACATACCAGGACTGAAGAGGACGATTGCTTTCAAATATGCATATTCATATCCATCTAGGCAAAGCTTAACCATGCTGCTACAGAACTCTTGCAATTTGAAGATATGCTCCATTACTAGTTTTCCTCTGTCTGTTGGCAGCTTATCTAAGTCAACACACACATAAATACAAAACTCCAAGTCAACACACATGCAAACAATGTGGTCACACTGGAATTTTAAACATTATTATTTTATTAGATTCAAACAGTGGGAAATCTACACCTCTATAAATTCATATTAGGTCTGAATAATATTGACACCAACAATTCTGGACTAGAACAATCTTTTTTCCCCTCTTCCACTGTACAATTAGGACTCTCCCTGCCACTAAAGCTTTCAGTAGGCATGGACTAGAGCTTGGAATGATCAAGGAAGGAAAAGACTACTGACAAGCACAAGAGCTCCTGCAGATCTGTGTCCTGTGTCTAAGGGTCAGGTGTGTGTGGCAGGCTAGTGTACAGCTTCATGGGTTATTTCAGTCAGCCCATGCCACTGCTGAAAAAGCTGTACTATACACCTTCCCTGATCCACACTGAGGAGAACGTGGTTGGTGCAGAGCTGCTCCCCTTGGGTCAGCAATAGCTAAGCAGCCTGAAAATCCCATTCCCTCCATAATCCCTCAAACTAGAGTACCTAGATCCCACAAACTGGTTACCTCTTGGAGATACTGCAGCTGGCATACTGCATAACTGTTTCTTGGACTTAAACTGAATTCCCAATTTAAATGGTAAAAATATATATTTGTAGTAATGATCAAAACATTATTAATTACTACAAAGACCTTTTTGGTGAACATGCTTTAAAATTACAAAGACCAAAGTTTCCAGATACCATTTGTATCCCTCCTAAAGACATTTACAGCTTTGCAAGGAGCTTTAGCTGATCCAGTACATGGTTTGCTCAGTGTGCTTTAAACTATTGTTATTTATAGGAGGATCTTGTGGATATTTTTAAACCATGAAACCCCCTCCGAAATAATTCTTTAATTACCTCATGTCACAGACTGGAATGTTAAAGGCCAAGGACTCAAAAATTCGGCTGCTTGCAAAAGCACCAGGGTGCTTTGCCGATGCTAAGTTTGCACTCCCCCGGGAGGGGAAGGGAGATTTTTTGGATGTGGTGACAAAACCTCTGATCCACATAAGAACAGCTGAGGTGCAGAGGGGTACGAGCCCATCAAACTCACCTCTGTTTAGCTGATAAGAAGCAAATCTTGCTTCTGGGATAATGCTTTTTGTCATGCCAATTTCCTCCCTGACACAGTTGTCTCAGGTGCAAAAACTCCAGGAGGTCAAAACCTAGGCCTGAAGATATTAATCCCTTCTGATAAAGCACAGCTGACTCAACTACTTTGGCAAGAGAAACAGCCATCACATCTTAGAAGGGATCAGAAACCATCAAAGACCCCTGAGGCATCCCCTGACTCATTTCTGAGGCTTCCAGCAGAGGACGACTCTGCATGACCCACAGTGCTGCATCAGACAGTGTAAAACTCCCCCCAGGAGAAGTACCCGGGCATTCCCACCTGAACTTGAGTGTGTATTCACCCATTAAACTTTACTCTTTGTGGGCTTCCCCCACCCCCGACGGATCAAGACTGCGACTTATCACATAGACCGAGGGACATCTAAATTACAACAATCAAATCTCTTTGCTGGATCCATGGGTGGTCATATCTCCTCTACTATCTACTCCTACCCTTTCTCTCTCTTTCCATTCTGTCTTTCCTTAAATATGTATTTTTTTACTTTTATATTGCCATATTT
>NW_008668692.1:0-1222 GCF_000695815.1 Acanthisitta chloris
TACTTCAGCTCAAACCAGCACACTATGCCAACTGTCCCCAAATATTTTTCTAGAGAAAAGTATTTGCCTTCTCAAAAGTAACATCAGCTGTAACGAAATGAAGTAAGGGAGATGTAAGAGATGCCCAGTGAGACCTTAACTCTAAGGAAATTCGCATCTCTGTTCAGGAAAACCATTGGCAGTTCAAGTACAGGAGATTCATAAGGAGTTCAAATCCCTGGGAATCTTTCTGCTGGTTTAACTGGGCTTGACCCTCCCAGTCCCAGTGCCCCCAGTTCCCTGAACACCTTCACTCAGTTCTCTTGCTGCTTTGGCACTTTACTGGCAGTGGGAGGCACCTGCAGGGGCTAAGGTCACACACACAGGTCAAAGGTCATAGTTGGGGTGGTCATCAGGGGGCTCAGAAGGGTCCCAAGTGGTCTGGAGGAGAGGGGTGGGGAGGTCCCAGGAGGAACTGGGGGGCAGTGGGAGGGTGTTAGGAGGACACTGGGGGTGTCCAGGGGGGATCCCAGGGATAAGTGGAAGGGTCATAGAGGGGTCAGAGAGTGTTTTGGGGGGTTCTGGGACACACACACACACACAGAGGTCCAAGGGGTCACAGAGAAGTCTGGGGACAGTCACAGAGGGGTCCCAGGGAGGTGCTGGGAGTGCTGCTGGATCCCGTGTCACTGTGGGGGGGAAGGTGGGACACGTCCCCCGTGGTCAGGTCATAAACCACATCCCTGTGCCCCCAGCAACATCCCCTTTCCCCCAGGCCTCTTCCTTAGAGCCTTCCAGCCATGCTCCCTGAGAGTTGTGTTAATGAGATGATGGATATTAATGAGCTGATGAACATCACTGAGTATTAATGAGGCGCAGTGTGTTAACTCTCACTGTATCCCATTCCTTGCAGGAAATAAGACTCTGGAAAAGAGAAGAGACAAGAAAAGGGAAACGTGACAAGAATGCAGACACAAGCAAAGGGAGACAGGCAAGTGAAAAGAAGAGACAAACTAAGGGAGACAGACATGAGAAGAGAGAAGCAAAGGGAGACAGACAAAAAGAAAAAAAGAGATAAGCAAATGGAGACAGACAAGAAAAGGGAAGACAGAAGCAAAGGGAGACAAAAATGAAGGAACAAGCAAATAGAGACAAGAAAAAGGAAGAGGAAAGCACAGGGAAATAGACAATTGATAAGAAGGCACAAACAAAGGGAGACAAGAAAAAACAGAAGCAAAGGGAA
>NW_008668692.1:1429-2430 GCF_000695815.1 Acanthisitta chloris
CAGAAGCAAAGGGAAAGAGATAAGAAAAGTGTATTTAGGTTTGTTTGTTTGCTCGTTTCCTAGGCTCTCCTTACAGTCCATCAAGGTAATGATGTAGAGAGGGATGTCCTGACCAGACACACAGCTTTTAGACCTCATTCAGTGTCATCGATGTTGTTCTCCTGCTCTTCTTCTTCTTCATCCAGGGTTCCTTGTGTCAGGATTAGATCAGAGGGACCCGTGGCAGAAGCGTCATCAAGTCCTTGAAGGGAACAGAATGTCTGCACACAAACCAGTGCTAAGGATAAGGCAGCACATGCTGACAACTTCTATCTGCACATAAACACGGCAATGAACACCTGCCCTAAAGGGAGAGGAAGCTGCTCCTGGATCCCAAAGACACAGGACATCAGCACCACACTCACCTCATGTAAGGAGCTGTCTCACATTGTGCCACTGCTGCACGTCTCACTCGCTCAGTCGAGGAACCTGAAAGTCAAGAGTGAAAATTTAAAGTCTAAGCTGAACAAACAATCCCAGCTCTCAGTAGCTCACTTTATACCAGAGAGGTGCTCTCTGTTTACATACATCCAGCAAAAACACTCCCACCAGAGAAGCCCTGGGCGCCGCAGCTGCTGAGCCCACCCGGAACCGTCCCCAGAGTCACTGGGAAGGTGTTTGGGGGCATGGAGACTTTGGAGGCCTCAGCAGCAGTGTGGGGAGAAGAACTCCCTATTTGGAGTGAGAAGATTCCACTTTGGGGCTGCAGGAACGTGCTTTGCAGGGAGCAGGAGTGGTCTGGGGAGATGAAACCCAGGTTTGGGGGGGGGAACATCCCAGTTTGAGGCTGCAGGAACACACTGTGCAGGGATCAGCCCCAGTTTGGTAGGAAGAAATCTCAGTTTGAAGGGAGATGCCCGTGCACCAGAGATCTCTCCCAGTCCCTCCCAGTGCCACTCACCCCAAGGGGGGGGCTCTGGGGGGGATTGGGAGGGCTCAGGGTGGCCCTTCCCCTTCCCCCC
>NW_008668693.1:0-28727 GCF_000695815.1 Acanthisitta chloris
GTATAAAATGTTTTTTTCTGATTCAAGTTTCCCAGGAGATTTGCATGCATTCAGTTTCAGGTATATTTTTTGTGAGCCAGTAATCAATTTTCAGTTTGATATTGAACTGTTTTTTCAAGTCTTCTTTACTTTGCCTACCTTCTTCTGGCAGATAAGTAAAATCACTCTACAAAATGGTTAAATACTCACTGTGGAATAAGTGGTATGTCTCTAGGATATGATTATTTACTATTGAGTGCATTTTACTCACTTTCTCCATTGTCATTTTATACTCCTCATCACCACTCTTTGTTTCCTTGCATATGCTGATTTTAATAACTCCTTTCATATCTGCTCACTTCCCAGTGTCTCACCCTGCTCATTCCCAAAGCCACATCAGAACTTACTTTTCTGTGTCTATTTCAGTATTTCTATGCCTTTTCCAAGCTCTTTTTCTCTGTTGTTGATTTGCTGTCTTTCTAATTGCTTTTCTACTTCTTGTTCTGCTGGTAGCCCTTTACTCTTTGCATAGCACTGAAGGCCCTTTTCTGGTGTCTTCTTTCAGGACAGACTTTGTAGCTGTGGACAGATATGAAACTGTTTGGACTCCATGTGCATGCTCCCACAGGAAGCAACTTATAAATTCTTATAATCCCAATTTCTTTATTACTTAGTTGATATATACCTGCTGTCAATGTTATTATCAACATTATGACAAAATCCAGTAACAGACTTTGTTGAGAGATTCAGCTGAATCTCCTGCAGTTTTTGAGTCACATACAGAAAAAAAATTCAAATCAAATACCATTTCTACTGCAGTGACCTTCAAAAACCCTTCAAAAAAAAAAAAAAAAAAGAGTTGAAATTCATGAGCTTCAAACTGTCAGTAACTGGTAAAATGAAACAACATAATTATAGACTGAAATTTCTGGTTTTGCATACAGAAATAATCCTCCTGACTTCTGGGTCACATTTGTTCACCTTATCCATTTATTCTCCTGTCACTTGATGAATCACCAGGTCAGTGTTGCTTATGAAAATCAGACTGTCACTTCTCTGAACAGTGTCAGCTAAAAGTGATGCAATAGATTTAATCAATGAAGTGACTTTTTAAGGCAATCACTACTAGCAGAATACCAAGTAAACCCATGGCTAGAACTTTAAAGAAATTTGTGGATGCTAGTGAAAATTCCAAGTGAGAGAAGTCTATACTGAAGACATGAGTAAATGAAATAGAGCAAGGAAGTTAACATTGGAATGCAGGAATTTTTGAAAAAAAATTATGTCCAAAATTAGTTACTTCTGATACTGTAAAAATGATTCAAGCATCTCTATGAATTCATTCAATGCATTAATGTAACAAATACTCTGTCAAGAGTAATTACTTTAGTCTCGAATATATTGTTTTATAGTCTGAAACATCCGAAGTGTGGTCTGCTGTTCCTTCTGAATTTGACAAAATATAACTTTTATAAATTAAAAACATATAGTATTTAGTGATATAATGGTACCTAATGCAAGTAACAAAGTCTTCAGTTTCATTTTTTGCTATATTTTCTCATCTAGGTAGAATTTTTTCAGATGTTGCTGTATTTTTCTATAGCATACAGCTCTTTGTTTTCATGAAGTTTCCTATGAACTCTTTCAAGTACTGCAAAAGCTGAATCTTGACAATCCAACTTTATTTTAAAATACAGCCAATAGCCACAGTGTGAGCTCTGACTGACATGTAAGTTAATATTTTTTAATAAGTCAGAATAAATTGACATGTAGTTATTGTTCTATCAGAGTGACAAATTACATGTGTCAGGTAAACAAATTATTTCTCTCTTCATGCCTGTTTAATACCAGTGCCTAGCTGTCACAGTGATTGGTACCATGGGGGTGTGAGCAAGAGCATTGTCCTAGCTATCTCCCAGTCATGTTTTAACAGAATCACAGAACAGGTAAGGTTGGAAGGGGGCACAGTAGGTCATCTAGTCCAACCTCCCTGCTCAAGCAGAGTCATCCTAGAGTACATTGCATGCATTGCATGGGATTGCATCCAGACAGACCTTGAATATCTTCAGTGAGGGAGATTCTACAACCTCTCTGGGAAATCTGTTCCAGTGCATGGTCACCTGCACAGTAAAGAAGTTCTTCCTCATGTTCAGGTGGAACTTCCTGTGCATCATTGTCTTCTCATCGCCTCTTGTCCTATTGAGAAGAGCCTTGGTCCATCCTTTTGACACCTTTCTTAAAGATACCTACACACATTGATCAGATCCCCTTTCAGTCACCTCTTGTAAAGACTGAACAGGCCCAGCACCCTCAGCCTATCCTTGTAAGAGAGATTGTCCAGTCCCTCTCATCTTTTTTGCCCTCCAATGGACCTGCTCCATGAGTTCCATGATCCTCTTGGTCCAAGGGGTCCAGAACTACAGATGTAGACTCACTAGGGCTGAGTAAAGGGGCAGGATCACCTCTCTTGTCCTGCTGGCAATGCTCTTCCTAATGCTCCCCAGGATCACATTAGCCTTGTTGGAGACAAGGGCACACTGCTGGCCCATGGACAGCTTGTTGTCTACCAGGACCCCCAGGTCCTTCTCTACAGAGCTGCTTTCCAGCAGGTCATCCCAGAGTCTGGCATTATTCGTCCCCAGTGCAGGACTCTGCATTTGCCTTTGTTGAATTTCAGAGGGTTCTTACCTGTCCATCTCTCCAACTTGTCAAGGTCCTCCTGAAGAGCGGCACAGGACTCTGAAGTATTTGCAATGACTCCTAGCTTTGTGCTGCCAGTGAACTTGCTGAGGAGTCACTCTGTCCCTTCATCCAAGTCACTGATAAATAAGTTAAACTGTACTGCTCCCAATATGGAATCTTGGGAGACACCACTAGTGACAGGTCTCCAGCTAGACACTGTGCCATTGATTACAACCCTTTGGGATATTCTGTTCAGCCAAAACAGAGACAGTGTTGAAAGCCTTGCTGAAGATGAGGCAGAAAATATTAACTGCTCTCCCCACATTCATCCAGATAGTTGTTTCATTGTAGATGGCAGTCTGGTTGGTCAAGCATGATTTACTTTATTAATTCCATTCTGAGTAATCCTGATCATCTTCTTGTCATCTGTGTAGATATTTATAGCCTCCAGAGTGAGGTGCTCCATCACCTTTCCAGGGATTGAGATGAGGCTGACTGGCTGCTAGTCCTCTGGGTCCTCCCTGCCATTTTTGAACACTGAAATGGCATTTGTTTTCTTCCAGTCCTCAGGTACCTCTCCTGATCACTACAACCTTTCAAAGATGATTCTGAGCAACCTTGCTATGGTGTCTGCTAGCTCTCTCAGCACTCAGGGCTCATGAACTTGTGGATGTCAGGTTTTTCTAGGTCTTCCCTAATCCAATCCTCCTTGACCAAGAGAAGGTCTTCCTTCTAACATTCCTTTAACTGGTCTCCAGGGTCAAAGATTCCTGAAGGGTGATCCTATCAGTGAAAACTGATACAAAGAAAGCATTCAGTAACTCTGTGTTCTCTGCACCCTTTGTTGCCAGGGTCCCCCCCTCCATTAAGTAATGGTCCCACCTTATCCTTTGTTTTCCTTTTGCTATTGATGTATTTGAAGAAGCCCTTCTTGTTGTCCTTGACATCCTTGGCCAGATTTAATTCCAAATGGGCCTTGGTGTTCCTTGTCTCATTTCTGCTTATTCTGACAAATTCTTTATACCCATTCCAAGTGGCCTGACCCTGCTTCCACGTCCTGTGTGTTTCCTGCTTATGCGTGCATAATGGTAGGGGTTCTTTATTCATCCATGCAAATCTCTTGCCCTTTTTGCTCAATTTCTTGCTCATGGTAAAGTATCATTCTTGAGCCTGGTATTCGTCACAAACTAAGGACACTGTGTCATCCAGTATCCTATGGTGTGCTAATAAGTTTGTACTGGAATTTGATAGGCCCTACTATACAAGCACTTGTGCCTAATAAGATCCCTTTTAGAAAAGAATATTCCAGCCTCTAACTGTGTAGTACCACAGTAGGTGGGGATTTGCTATAATAAAGATCCATGTCTCCATGAGAGCTGTCATATCTGACTCGTTTCTTCTTTTCTGTGTTAAAGAGTAATGTGGTACAGTGGGTGATGAGAGATTTGTGAGATTTCTCATTATCCTGACCCAGCAATATTCAGGAGAGGAGAACACACAAGAATAGAACCTACAAATTCAGAACAAAAGTAGGCAGTGACATGCAGTCAATTAGGCCAGAAAAAAATGTCACCTATTTTGTGTCTATATGTGAGGTGGATGAACTCTGTAGACAGATGTTTGAGGTAGATTTCTTGTTTATCAATGTTTTTCTGAACTATACCGCTAAATACAGCATGAAGGACCTTGAGAAAAGCTTATTTTTTGGGGAACTGTTTGCTTTGGTTTTGTTTACAATATGATCCCTGAGTCCTTGGTAATAAGCTGAGAGGGTGTTTCTAGACCATCAAGGACACATCTATTGACCTCTTTTTTGGCCTCTTTCCTCCAGAAGTTGGTTTGGTTTCGTACGGACAGGACTGTGGCAACCCTTACCCCCAGCATACTGTGTGTAGTAAGAAGGGAGATACAAGACCTGTCTGCAACATGTGCTTACTTCCATGACTAGTTTTCTTTTCATAGAGGGCAAGGCTGTGTGGGAAGAATTTTCCAGCTGTATCCACAGACAGGCAGGCAGGACATGTTCTGTTTATGATGATATTGACATAAGTAGTGGTGATCCAGTCTCTTTAAAAGTAGATAGCAATGCAAAATGAAGCATCTTCCAAGAGCTAGTGGTAGGAAACTAGGTTTCCTTATGACTGGTACTGAAAGTGAGTGGTACTGCCCTCTGTATGGGCATCATCCATGAACAGAGGGTAAGTTTCCCAAGCATGAGTTCAGAGCCAGGAAAACCTGTGCTTCATTTCTCTACCAGAGGATGAAAAAGGGGAGCTAGGAAACCCTCATATAGAAAAATAGTGGTCCTTTGTGTAAAGAAGTAGTTCTTCATTTTCTTTTAAGTTGCATGGATCTTAGTGACACCTTGTGAAGAAAGCTGGGGCCCGGAAGGAATTTAGGCCTTCTCTCTGCACATGTACGCACTTGAGTACATGTAGTCACTCAAATGATTCTGAAGTACAGATTGCCAGACAGTTCCAACCACTGCCTAATGCCTTCCCTTGAATTCATGTGTGTTTTCTTCTGAAATGGGTCAAAGCAGACTTGAATAGTAGCACAGGTAGATCTGGTGAGGCTTTTTAAATGCTCAGTATTTTCTTCATAGTGTGTTCATAAGTAAGAATCTCCTAGAAGGAGCAGGTCTTTGAGAAATTATTTGTACAATGGAAAAGACTTCTTAAAAGCAGCAATGATATAAGCTTTTCTTCTCATTGGTATGTGCTATGAGACTCTGGATATAGCAATGGGCCTTTGAGTAGCTTAGCTGCATACCCCTTTTCCCCACTTTGTAAACAGAATTCAGTCAATTATGCCATTAAAATAGTGGTGCAGATCTTAAATATGAACACCACATTATAGAAAAGAGAAGAAAATTGTCATAAGTAATCTTGTTTTCAGAATGCATTTAGTTTAATTTTTAGGCCCTGGAGCTGCTTTCAGGAAAAACGATGTTCTGACAAATTATGTTGTACCTGCAGGAAAATTCATTGATTGATGACACCCTGAATGTGTTCCTATCTTCCCAGGCCTCATGTTGAAGAGCTTTGCTTGTTTCACAAGCGTACCTTTTCAGACTGATTGGATGCCCAAAGACAGCCCACTTTGTTGTGCTTTCAAGTTTGACAATGATTGATTGAAGAAGTCAGGGAAAAACTATCAGATGCAGCAGGCATCAGCGAAGTATCCACAGCTTCCAGGAATCAAACTGCTCAGAAGTCAGATGATTTGGGGATGGGGGCTGGGAGGCAGAAGGCATCTGTGAGAAGGGAGAATTTATATGGCTCAGAGAATCCGTTATGCCACCTATCTAGATGCAAGAAATTGTGTTGTGTTCTTTGTCTACAGAGCAGCTACTCAGAAGAAAATATTCAACAGAAGGCTATAGAATGCCAATATATGAAAGCTAATAAAAATAGGTAAGCCTAATTATTAGCAGTGCTGGGACAGCATCGTCGCTGTCTCTCCAACATTCCATCCCCATCGGTAGACTGGGGATGGGCAGGATCCTGTGAGGGGGCAAAACCAGGACAGCTGACCCATACTGACAAAGAGGTATTCCATACCATATGGCTTTGGCTTGGATATAAAAGCTGTGTAAAGAAGGAAGAAAAGATGGCTTAATTGTTTACAATATCGGCCTTCTGGAACAACTGCTACCTGCGCTGAAGCCCTGCTTCCCAGGAAATCCCTGGACATCTCTTCCTGAAGACAAGTAGAGAATGAAATATTATATTTTTTCTCTTTGCTTGTGCAACCTTTCACTTTTGCTTTAGTAAACTGCTTTATCTCAACCTATGAATTGTTTTCCACCTTATTTTCTCTGTCCTGTCCAGCTGAGATGGGGGAGTGATAGAGCAGCTTCGTGGGAACCTAATGTTCAGTCAAGATCAACCCACCATAGTCCTCCACAACCTGTTGAGTATTTGATCACAGACTCCTACAGGCATATCAGCTGTACCTGGTATAGTTTGTCATTGCATACAACACAGCTAATCTTTCAGCTCTTTGCATTAAGTAACTAAAACCTTGCAGATCCAAAAACCATACTTCATTTAATGAAGTATCTAAATCCTCATGTATGATAGGTAAGCTTCTGGTATTATACACTTGGAGAGTCTGAGTCCTTAGAAGTGTAGCTTACATCCCAAGGAGAAATCCACACATGTAGTTGTAAAAAGAGTTGTAAATGAAGCTCCCCCTTCAGTTTTACTTGAGAAAGTTTCACTAGGTGCCTTTGTGTTAATTTCTTTTGGGCATTGCATCACCTAATTAAATCCAGGTAGTACATAGCTTCATTCTTTATCTGTTTTACTCAACAGACCCAGGCATCCCATAAATAAGAGGAAATATTTTCTAGTGTGTTCTTTAAAGCTTCTTTTTATTCCACAGTGCTTACAGCAAATGAGTTGCATAGTTAACAAGCTGGATCTCAGCTCATCTACACAGCATAGGTCTGCTGATACCAGATTTAGTAAAGGAGACACAGGTATAAATGACCTGTCTATACTTCAGTAAAGAGTCAGTGAGACAGGTTAAGCCTGGCTCTACATAAAGCACTAAGCAAACCTAAGTAAGGCTGGTTTTTACAGATCATGCTACCAAAATTATCCCCGTATGTTTATATCTTAGACATGTAAACCTAAGGCCAGTGCCATACAGGTACCTGGCCTGATGATGAGGTGATGGGTTTGGTTTAGGATCTTCTTACAGTTATAGGACAGCTGTGTTCAGAAGGAGCTGCTTGTGCAAGCATAGCTTCAAAGCAAACCTTGTAGCTGTATCTGAGCCATTTGTTTGCAATGACTAGTAAACTTTATGATGGAGTAAAGGTTCAGATCAACAGAAGATATTGACTTTGACTAAAGAGGTTGTAGAAGAGCCTCTGGACAGTATAAACTATATTGTCTGCACGTACCCTCTATAATGATAGAGCTAATGATTGAAGCATCTTGTGGTAGGAGAGTAAGTCAATAAATCTGAGTAAATTGATATAAGCAGTGGTTTGGAAAGGACAGCAAAACTAAGTCTGAAATGTGCCAACATTGCAACATCTAAGTGTAAGCCAAACCCAGCAGGGGCTGCTGCTGACTGCTGACATTGTATTTGTGTTCTGCTTAGTAAAGCAAATAAACTAGAATCCAGAACTTGTTTTGTTACTGTGAAGTTGACTTTTGGTATAATATTGGCTATTTAGTTACATCTGAAGCTAGGCTAGCAGAAATTTCTCATTTGAAAGAACTTAACTGCTAATCGGGTACATTGTAGTCTTCTTTCTCAAGAGGTTCCCAGCGTGGGATAGAAGTGTAACAAAGCAGTCTATGCTGCTTGTGTCTGAAACTGTAGCACTGCTCACCCAAGTGCTTTGGCAGAACTGGAAGTCTACAAGTAGGACTGCAGCTTGACTGGCCAAGCAAGCTCCTCGCTTAGGCTTGGAATTTCATTCCATGTGGAAAACCAGAAGTACTTCACTAGAATTTTCACTTCAGAGTTTTCCTTGTGTTCTGCTGCGTTTCCTTGTATTAATGCATGTCTCTCCAAGGTAGCTAAGTTGTTCTTTCAGTATGTTTTACCAAATACACCATAGGAATTAGGTTCTTTATGTTAAAGGTAATTTCCTCCTCTCCACTCCAGCGGGTGACTACTACAATATTAAAAATGTAATCTTCTCTGCAAAGAAAAGATCACATTAAACAAAGGCATAGCTGAGTCTCACCCTTTATTCAAAGCTACAGAGTCTGTATGAAGAATGCCATCTTTGCTTTTCCCTTTCACAAGACGTAAAGAGAAAAATAATTATATTTCAGTTTCTGGTTTAGTTTTGTTTTGCCAATCTGTTTCTGTACAATGTTTTGTGCTAAGGTGAAAGTACGTTAGACTATAAATGCCTCCCAGTGGGAATCTGTATGCCTCTTCAACATAACAGTTGAATGTGTTTTCTGAATTACCTTGAGGCACTTGTACTCAAAATAGTCATAATGTCTTTCGCTGCTTTCCCAAGTACATAAATTTTCATCCTGCACTGCTGTCCTATATGGTACTTTCTGAAAGAGCTAAACAAGTGAAAATTGTTTCTAATTCATCTGTTCCTGTGGCTTGGTAGCCCAGTGAAATAATAAATTTGGATTTTTAAGTCAGCTGGGATGTCACACCTGTTACAGAAATATAAAGTGCTTGGCACACAGATGAATTGAAACGTAGTATCTCATCTCAATGCAGTGGATTTTGTACATTTCTTTTCTAGACAGGTGTAAGATTCCTCCAGGCTGGTGGCACTAACTCTCTGAGTATGCTCATGAGGAGACTCATGTGTGCCATTCATTCTAGTGAATATACAAACAAGCAGAGCTAACTGCATATTTACAGGAGAGCAGTCACCTGTGGTACATTTTTTGCTGGCAACTGGTACAAATGAAAGAACTTGCTCTCCCTAGAGAAAGGGGTGTTAGAAACCTCTTGCTGTTCCCTTGCCAACCACAAAATCATTGTCTGTTTTACCGTCTCTTTCTTTTTTTAAGCTAGAAGAGGGGAAGAAGATGCCTACTTGCTTTGATCATTGAAAGAGTTCTTGTAAATAGTGGGGTGAGACACTTAATGTGCATTGCTAGATGATGACTCAGCGATGAAAGCATTCCGTTATGTTGAATGAGCCATCTGGTCTTTTGGTTTCCAGTGTTCTTTTCTTAATAGTCTTCATCACCCTCTGATCAACAGGAATCAAAACCATTGACTTATGAAATGTAATAGCACAATTCTGAAGGGAACTGTCAAAATGCTTGTTAGGTGTGTGTTTGATCAAACTGTTGTCTGGACAAAAGGAATGCATAAACAAGTAGCAAATCTGAGGATACCTGATTCTGGACATTTTTTTAAGCTGTGAAATGCTCAGTTATTGTTAAGAGTAGAATGGACTATTTGAACTTTCTTTTTTGCCACTATAAAAATTTCTGGAACTTGGGTGGAAAGGTTTTCTTATTGTGTTAGTGGTTCACAGAACATAAGTGAAGTGATATATATGACTACTGTGAATTTGGTACTTTAGAATTAGTCTTGAAATTGTCACCACCTTTATTAAGTTTTCTGTTTACAGAGTATGTAAATGCTGCTCATATATGACTTCAAAATAAATACACATGCTACTAATGGCAACGCAGTAAGTAGTGAGTCCTTTGGTTATTTTTCTCTATTCCAGTTTACCTGTGGTGTGTGGTTCATATGGCTGGAAAATATTAGCTTTGGATTCACTGTGGTAATAGCAACACTGTGGTACAAAAACATAGTCTTGTTATTGGTTTCAATCTTATTGTCTTTTCACAGGGCTTGCCACATGCTGTAGGTGGATTAGAAGCTCCATAAAGAAATCAATTTTTCCAGTATGCCAAGCTGTATGCTGCCTGATTGTATCTTACTGCATGGGTGTTTGAGAGTTGAAATTTATTACAGGGAAGCTCCATGGTCTGTTTAAGAGGGAGTACGTCCTGGAAAAAGGGGGTGGGGAAGGAGAACAGAAAGAGGAGCACTAGCTTTTTGTGTTCTGGAAGGTTTTGGTCAACTACAGCTGAATTCTTCTTACAGAGGCTTGTTGTTGTTTGAGGCTCTTCTGTTCTTTCACAGAGTACATACATTTGCTTAGCAGAGAATAAAAGGTTTAAATAGAGTGACAAAGTTTTATAGCTTATTTATCACTTCAGAATCCAAATATTGCCTTTTCTTTTCCTGAGAATGGATCTTATATGCACAATAATTTTGGTCTAGCTGTACCTTCTGGCAAGGCTGATCTAGATGATTAAAAAGGGGACATTTTACTGTATTTCCTACTGTAAAATTTTGCCGCTTCAGTGTTTCTAAAATAGCTCACATAATTTATTTTACAGTTGAGTTAACATTAACTAGGAATATAAAGCAATGACAACATGGCTTCCTGCCAGAGAAAAAATATTAATGCTGGAATGTGGTAAATATAAAAGGGTTGCTGTAATAAATTCAACTACTGCCTATTGTAGGGAACAAAGATGCAATGGGGTTTGGGGTTTTTGTTGATTGTTTTTGTGGTGTTTGTTTTGTTCTTTGTTTTTCTTACCTGAATGTTGAATCTCTGCCTAGCCTTGAGCATTTACAGGGATGGGACGTCCACAGCTTCTCTGGACAACCTGTGCCAGTGCCTCATCACGCTATGAGTAAAGAATTTCTTGCTAACATCTAATCTAAATCTCTCATCTTTTACTTTAAATCAGTACCCTCCAGGCCTATCACTTTCTGCCCGTGTAAAAATTCACTCTTGCCCTTTTCTATAAGCACTGGAAGGCTGTTATAACTTTTCCCTGGAGTCTTCACTATTCCAGGATGAACAAACCCAACTCTCTCAGCCTATCTACATAGGAGAAATGCACCAGTTCTCAAATCACCTTTGTGGCTTCCTCTGGACTTGCTCCAACAGGTCTAAGTATGTCTTGTGCTGAGGACCCCAGAACTGGATGGAGTATTCCAGATGGGACCCATGAGAACAGACTAGAGGGGAAGAATAACCTCCCCTGACCTGCTGGCCCATACCTTATTTGATACAGCCTGAGATACATATTTAGGGGACTTCACTGTATTCGGATTTTAAAAAACTGATTCTTCTTAGAAAAGTACTATTTTCTTAGTAGTAGACTCTCCAGTTTCATCTGATAATGATACTTTCATTTTTTGGTGGCTTGAGTGATTAATCATCTTGAAGGTAGTGTCTGAAAGATTTTATTTACCTTTTTCCAGTTCTTAAAAGAAATTATTGCACTTTTTCTGCATTTCAAGAACAAAGTACAAGTGAGCCTTCAATCAGGCTGCCCAACTGTTGGAGCTGAAAGCATTCTTCTCATAAATTAATATTTTTTAATGTTAAGGAATATACTGTATGTTTTTGCAAGATAATTTTGTTAATTGTTCACCTAGTTCTCAATTTTGTTTAATTTCACTCAAGTTCATATTTCCAGCACAAAAATGTGTGTGACAAAATATCATTGCCACGATAGTACTTCAGAAAATAAGGTGATCATCTGTTCAAACTTACCCATATAAACTCCAGGGAATATGAAAGGAAAATCTTGGGTTTTAATGAAATATTATTCTAATTTGGGGTTATGGATAGTCAATTTCCCCTAATGCTGTTTTGCTGTATTGACTTTCTATTGCTGACATACCAGTTCTGTAATCAGTCATATGGGTAGTGTCATTTTAATTAAATAAGGCTGATATTTCTAAAGGTACAGCACTATCTTCATAGACATAACCATTTACAAGATTAGAACTTAAGCAACAGCAGTTCCTAGATGCTGATGATATGTGGTGATACTATATCAAATTACAGAATTTTATTACAAGCTGGTACAAACGTTTATTACAACTAAATATGCTCAGATATAGAAATGACTTGCCCTCTTTTATGTGATGACTCAAAATTCTAGAAGTTAGTCAAATTCAACAGAGAAATTAGATTAGTTTAATTAGAAGAAAAGATACTTGAATTGACCTTGCAATTCTTTGTAGCAACTCTATTTATCATTCTAAGGACTAGTTTATTTTATCTTCACAGAGAAATTGTGGCTTCTGAGAAAATGATGGAAATAAGTAATACCTGTGATCTCTTGTGGTCTTTGTGGTGAACCCACACATGTTCCAGATCACTCCTTTCTTAGATGATGTATGGGCCTAAAATATAGTTATCAGTGTCTAAAAAGAACCAGTAATCTTGCTGCAGAACTGCAGAACCTGCCTGTGGTTTTGTTTCTAAATTTTGATGTTCAGATAAATTCTGTAGGTTGTTTACTCGCAGTTTTTTCATATAGCAAATTTACCATGCATCTGCTACAGAACTATAAGAAGAAGTCAAGAAAGGGCAGGCACTTCACTTTCATAACTACCTGGGTGGTATGCCTTGTTCCAGTAAAGCTATTGGATGTATTCAAGTTGTGCAATGACTTTCTCTCCATGTAGGGTGACAGTGATCTTGAGGAGTTTTATTCTCTTTACAGTGCTGAGTGAAGCTTTATAGCTGAGTGAAGCTTAGCTCCTGGTCATCCTCATCTAGTGGGGAGGTGTCCCTGCCCATGGCAGGGGTAGTTGTGACTAGATGATCTCTAAGGTCCATTCCAGCCCCTAAATTCTATGACTGTAGGTGAGGACAGACATTACCCTTTGATTTCTTCACAGCTGTCTATTGGTGATATCTCCTGTTATTTTCTTTCATTTTAAATTCACCGAAGCACTTGCTATTTGTATGTATATATGGTACCACTTGCCATGCTATAGCACAGTGCTATAACATAACTGAAGTACTGTCTAGGTAGATACATCCAGAGGCCTAAGCCTGGTGGTCTTATCAGTCTTTTTGTCTGTATACTCTATGGTCATAGCTATAATATTCCCTTTTCATGTGATACTTCTAAAAAAGAGAGGAGGTTGTGTCCTTTATAGATTCCCAACATTAATATTTTGTCAATTCCATGTGTTTCTTTTCATAGCAAGAAAAATAAGAGTGGAAACAAGGTTTTTGAAGGCATGTGATGACCTTGTTCAAGGTTTTTTTGAATACCAACATTCTTAATATGTGCAATGTCAACATGCAAATTATCAGTAGAAAGCTTAAATGTCTGGTTGTTCTTATACAGTCATCTAACAGAATATTCTATTCTCTAGCCACAGAAAGGAATATAGTGATAACAGTCTGTTAGTCTGTAGGTCACTAGACCTTAGAGTACAGATGAAAAAAGTCTTACAGAGATATAAAGTTGTCCATTTACTACATTGCTAATACTATTAAATTGGAGCCTTTTTTTAAAAAAATCTATCCAATGCATGACGTTTAAAAAGATAAGTAATGTAACTGCTTTGAAATACAGATTATACTGGCAACTTTGGCAGAGGAGACCCGGACAGTGGTTAATTCTGAATTATAAGACTTGTAAAGATATGAAATTTTTTTATTAAATTATATAATAACTTTGATTTTGGCCAGAATGTTTTCCTTCTGAATTTGAGTATATGGAAGGAGATGTATCCACAGCATGCCAAATACCACTATTTAGTCACCTTGTATAGCAGATTTGGAGCAGGGGAGGGAGTGCTGCAGGGATCACTGGCTGTGAAGGTAACACATGCAGACTTGTCCTGCACATAACTGCTTTGGTCCAATGCTATGCAGAGCTGAGTTCCTTGATCATAATAACTTAACCTGCCTCTTTAGTGATGTATTTTATCATAGCTCTTTCAAAATCCAAAGAGACAGAATATATAAGGAGAAATAAACAAAGATCCACTAACAGACTGTGAAAAATAACTTGATGTAAAAGGTAGCATTAGTGAAGGGAACTTAGATATCCTTTCAAACTGAAAAATTAGTAAAAAGTCCAAAGGAAAGAGAGATCATATAGTAGAAGGCATTAGGCTGGAGAAAATAGGAAAAACAAAATTTTAAACCTAAGGCTTGGTGTAATTTTGCACTGAACAGAATTTCTTTCTCTGCAGTTCAAACAGATGCAATTTCTCTTTCTGTAACATTTTCCCTCACATCTGTACTGCTAAATTCTGCTGTTTAGCTGCAATTCATGTATTCATGTTTAACGCACCAGGACAGTTGGCTGTTCACTTGGTCTGTTCAGCCTGGAGAAGAGGAAACTGAGGGAAGACTTGATCACTGTATACAACTTCCTTATGAGGGGAAGTGGAGGGGCAGCATTGATCTTTCTGGGAACCAGTGGCAGGACTCAAGGGAATGACCTGAAGCTGTATCAGGAGAGGTTTGGTTGGATATTAGGAAAAGGTTCTTCACTCAGAGGGTGGCTGGGCACAGGAATAGGCTCCTGTGCTGGTTTTAGCTGGGGCAGAGCTAACTTTCTTCACAGTGGCTAGTATGGGGCTATATTTTGGATTTGTGCTGAACTCAGGGTTGATAATACAGAGATGTTTTTGTCATTGCTGAGCAGAGCTTACACAGAGCCAAGGCCTTTTCTGCTTTCCATATTGCCACACTAGCAGAGACGTTAGGGCTGCATAGGAGATTTGAGGAGACATAGTCAGGACAGGCGACCCAAACTGATCAAAGGGATATTCCATACCACAGGACTTCATGTTCAGTATATAAAGTGGAGGCAAGAAGGAAGAAAGAGAGATGTTTGGACTGATAACATTTGTCTTCCTAAGTAACCATTGCACGTGATGGGCCCTGCTCTCCTGGAGATGGCTGAACACTTCCTGCCTGGGGGAAGCAGTGAATTAATTTCTTGTTTTGCTTTGCTTGTGTGTGTGGCTTTTGCTTTCTCTATTGAACTATCTTTATCTCAGCCCACAAGTTTTCTAGCTTTTACCCTTCTGATTCTCTCCCACGTCCTGCTTGTGGGGAGGTAAACAAGCAGCTGCCACCCCAGTTTGGTGGCTGGCTGGGGTTAAACCGTGATACTCCCCAGGGAAGTGGTCACAGCACCAAGCCTGACAGAGTCGCAGAAGTGTTTGGACAATGCTCTCAGGCCCATGGTATGATTCTTGGGGATGTCCTCTGCAGGGCCAAGAGTTGGACTTGATGATTCCTGTGAGTCCCTTGCAACTCTGAATATTCTGGGATTCTATTAAGTAACAGAAGCCAACAGATCACACTATGAAAGGCATTGTGTCATGTTTTTGTAGGAACAGCTTCAGATTACTGTAGTCTAACACACTATGATTGAGATTATATTAAGGAACATTTTTGTTATTTTATATTGATTATAATATCAATTACTATAGTTAGCTACAACACTGAATTTGTAGGACCCAATTCTGCCCTATTTTTTGGAGTTTAGCTTCTTGTATTAACATGTATGAAATACAGATTTATATGAATGTTTCACAGAAACATGAAAGGTAAATTCTTGGTATGTTGTTCTGCTACATTAATATAAAAATATTCTTACTTTTGGTTCTTATTTCTTGTGCTTTCTAACTAGTTGTACCATGAGAATGACTCTTGCCACTCAGATCTCACAAATGCTCATTGTATATGAGTTCTCAAGTAGATACTGCACTTACTCCCAGTAATAGCCCAATTAAGTCAAAGTGCACCTTGGATCAAATCCAAGACCCATTAAATCAATTGAAGTATTTCCATTTACTTCCATGGAAGCTGAATCCAAGCCATTGCATCTGTAACTCTCCAAAAGTACCATCACGTATTTCAAATACACCTACTTAAATTCAATTAAGAGTCAAATAAAATCTCCCAAAGAAAATGTGATGATACTGTACCATAGTATAAACTTGTATGCTATATTCTAAGGTGTGTAGTAGAAAAACCCAAACAACCAATTATTGCAACAAACATGATGACAAAGGCGGAGGGATTTCTTGATTTCAAACAGTTCTTGATTTCAATCAACTCTTGATTTCAATCACTCAGCATTGCTATCACTCGAGTCTTACTCATTGGATTTATTGGTTCATAAGATTTTCTTTTACATAGACACTGAAATGTAGGTGCATTATCTTGAAAGTTTCAAAGGAATTCACCTGAACTGATCCTAAGAAAGCCTAGTTACTTCTGCATAATAGTCTCAACATAATAGGTATGACCTGACAAATTATTCCTAAATTCTAGTTGTTGTACATGCCTTAGAAACAATTTCATATACTTTCCTAAGATTTTTCTGAATACTGAGTCTTTGGATGTGAATGAAAAAAGAGAGTAGAGGAAAGAATAGTTATCTGTAAGTGCACAGTTCTTCAGAGCTTTCACAGTAAGATCAGTGGCAATATCTTTCAGATTCATTCTTGGTAATCCATGACCCACTAAATGAGATTTCTGTGTGTTATTGAGAAGATGCATTAAAAAATTAAATGTGGATCACTAGACCACTTGCTGGCTATTGTGCTGGTAAGTCAGTAATGTAGAACATTCCTTTGAAATAATTTCTCTGAAGAAACCCAAGAAAAACAGCTTTGATTCTTCTATCTTCAAATAATTTATGCTTTGGCCTGTACTATGTGACTACTTTTCTCCCATTACAGCCAGAAAGGACTGTTTTTCTGGATCAATTTACTTCTGGAAATTAACTTTCATTGAAGAGTTAGTCCATTATGGTTCATAACGGATATCTGAAGGAACCTCCTCCATGAGGTACAATATAATTAGCTGCAATAAAAGTAATGGGGCCATGGAACTAAATTTTTCAGTCTTTCTACTATAACACATAATCATGCATTTCAGGGCAGATGAATAACTTCTCTGACATCCACTTGAATTTAACTACTTCATTTAATCCATTTATTTCAGAGATGAGTGGGATCGGTTTGACAAAGTGCAGGTATGGTGCTGTCAGCAGTGTCACAAAATAATTCTAATTATAAGTACACACTGAGAGCTCCACAAATTTTTCAGCTAAACATCTACCTGTGAAGTCCAATAGTTCAAAGGGAACGGAAGGAAAGAGATTTAGCCTGTTGTTTCAAACTAGCACTGTACAGTTCTTGGTTAGCAGCACATGTCTGCACATGAAGTATTGGTGAGTCCTGATGAACACATAGTTGATTTGAATATTGTTCTTGCAGTGACATTGCCCTTACCAAGTATCACATATATCCAGTTAATAATTTCTTGTGTGAGGTTCAGCCTCTCTTTCTGTTTTCCCATGGATTGCTTATAACTTTTACAATATCTGTCATTCTTAGAACTCTTTACTGAAAAGAAATCCATAGAGGGGTCTCGGTTTACAAACTTCTCATTAACATTTCTTCTAGGTAGTTGTCATTCCAGGTTCAAGTCATTGGATAATCTCAGTTGGGTGTGCAGCTTATAAAGAAGCAGTGAAGTAATTATTAAAACCAGATTATTTTAAAGGAAGATCTAGATTTCTTGGGTAGTCCAATCTAGCTTGAACAGAATATCATATAGCATTATTGAGGATGTACACCTATAAAACTGAAATAGAAGTCACTTTTCCAGACAGACTACTTTAGAAAAAGAAAATTGATTTAATAATGTACAGTATGACCTTGTTTTGAAAGATATAGCAAAGTAGATCAAAAAGCTGCTTATAAATACAGGAATGATATATGAAAGAGATGAGACCCATTCCTGGACTGTGTCCAGTTCTGATATAGCTGCTGCCCACAAGTCTAGAACTTGTCTTTAACATTATGTTCAAATTTGATGAAGTTTCTTCTGAATGACTCATTTTCTTAACACAGATCTTAATTTAGTTATATATAGTCAATGCCTCTGACCAATATCAAGAAAATGTTCTTTAACATATAGTATCTCTAATCTTAAACTTCAAAAATATATTTGTGCAATCATAACAAAGGTGGCATTTCCTCTTTATAAAATGCAATTATAAAATAATGCTCAGAATGTTTACCTTATGGAATATATCAGGCAGAATGCTTACCATTGGACAACTTCTGAACTGGTGAAATACCCTTCAACTGCAGGTTGTCCATCTGGCCATCTGTAATATGCTACTTGACATAACAGTTGGAAAGTATGAATAGAGAAAGAACAAAGTGGTTTAGAATAAGAGTATCCTTATTATTGCACATCCTGCAATATCCTTATAAAACTCCCAAGCTACAAATCGTAATATTTTATTTAATTTTGTCAGGTGTCCATTACTAGAGATTCTGTTCATACCAAATACCTCACTACTTTCATGTGTCATTTTAATTCTTTTCAATCACAGTTATTTGAGGTATACATTCTTTGTATATATAGTATGTAGCATTTTCTGTCCTTATAGAAAATTAAGATTTCTTTTTTTTGCCCAGAGTTAACAGGATAAGTGAAAATACAGTGGTGTATAAATGGTTTTTCTATTGTAGTCTGACATTATAGAACACTGTAGCATTGATTACTATAGTATTTTTCCCCTGGTTATATTTTTGAAAAGCATATAGTAATCTGAGAAGGCTAGACCAATCTGGACAAAAAAAAGTCATGGTGACTTTTTCACACTGACTTCTCTAGGTGAATTTACAGTTCTGTGTGTTAGTTTGATGGCACAGAGGCATGAAATCTTGTGTTTGTTCAGAGCTCGCAAATAGAAGGTGGCAGCACTGGCTTTGACATCGTATATCATATCCTTAAAATGAAAAAACCCCATGAAGCACATATCATAATGTTATCTAGTTTATAGAAGCAGAATTGTGAGAAATCTGAAATGGTTTAAATTGACCCATCTACTACTCTGAATGATTGTTGCTGCCAAACTTAAGGAGCATTAAGTGCCATTCTGCCCCTAGTACTTACAGCATTCATAGTCATATAAGTGACCATAATTCAGCAGAAGGACAAAAGGTCTCATTCCCCTTTTCTACTCTTTTTCTGTGTTGGAATGGCTTTATTTCCAGACTTAGGTAAAGGTGTTTTTCACTAACATGGTGAAAAGTCACCAAAAGAATGCATTGATGCCTGCATGATAATCAATTTCTTACATCATCAGAGACAGTCTATCAAAGCTCGTTTTGTTTTGCTCATAGATATGGTGTTGGAGACAGAAGAGACTTGTGCTTTGTCCATACCAGCTGTGAGCCATCAACCAAAAGTTTTTAGATTTTACTTCCAGTCACATGAATCTTAAAAAGCCTTTTTAGTTCCCTTGTTTTTTCTTGCCTGCTTCTTTGCTTTATCAGTTTCTGATTTATCCACTGCCAAATAGAATCCAGCTGAAAAAAAAGTCACCTTTCAGGGACAGGATAATTTTCAAATATTACTTGGTTTTGCAAGTGCCAGTGCATGTTCATGCTCACAGTACAAGTGTTTCCTGATGTTCACATGTTGCACAACCATTTGTGTCCAGCCCATATTGCTGCCTATTCACCCCTGAGTATGCAGCCCATGGAGCATAAGAGGGTGCAGAGATCCACCTGTAGCCCATGCAAGAGAACCATGCTGGAGTAGGTGGATTCCTGAAGGAGGCTGTGAACCTGTGGGGAGCCCTTGCTGAAGGAAGCCCCTGGCAGCCCGTGGAAAGAGGAGACCCATACTGGAGCAGAGTTGCTGGTAGAACTTGTGACCCTGCTGGGATCTGTGCTGGAGCAGGCTGTTCCTGGGGGGCTGGACTGCACTCTGAAGAGTGACCCATTCTGCAGCAGTTTGTGAAGAACAGGAACAGCCACTCGTGGGAAGGATTCACACTGAAGAAGTTCATGGAGCGGGCTCCCATGGGAGAAACCCCACTCTGGAGCTGAGAAAGGACTTCTCTCCCTGAGAGCAGTGGCAGAAACAACATGTGATAGACTGATTGCACTCATCATGCCCCTGCACCGCTGTGTGGAAGGAGGGGCAGTTAGAAAGGAGGGAGGAGTGGAGGAAGGTGTTTTCAAGGTCTGCTTGATTGTCTCATTATCCTGCTCTGATCTTGTTAGTGATAAAGTCACTTAAATTCCCCAAGTTGAGTCTATTTTGCCCATGAGAGTATTCAGTGAGTGATCCCTCCTGGTCCTTATCTCAACCCATGAACCTTTTTTCTCTTCTCTGTCCATTTTGTGGAGAAGAGAGAGAGAACAGCTGCGAGGGGGGGCATGGCATGCAGGCAGGGTCAACCCACTACAGCTACTCATTCCCTCCTCTCCATGTTCTGAACTCCACCATATCATGGTCACTGCAGTCAAGGCTGCCTTCAGTGTTCACATTCCCAATGACACCCTCCTTGTTTTTGAGTGTGAGATCTACCTCTATCCTGGTTGGTTGCTCTTATCAGTTGGGTCAGGTAGATGCCATTGACGCCCTTCATGGCATCCTAAATTGTTTATGTGCTGCTTATGCTTACTTTCTATTACACATCAGGTAGCAGAGTACCTCAGAGCCTGTAGACATGAACCTGCTTCTGTCTGTAGGAGGCCTTATCCACTCATTCTTCCTAATAATTTTTTTCAGTTTCATGCTGAAAAGGAAAGAGGCTTCTAATCTAAAAAGCTATTGTAAGGTCTTACTAGATCAGATAGCTTGAAGTTTATCAGTCTTACTTTGTGGGATGACCAGCAGGGCCTGTCTTTCATTCTTGTCTATTGAACTAATGAGATTAAGTGCTGTGACTGTTGATTTTAGAGATCTTTGTATTCAGAGATTGATAGCATTATGGATCAAAAATTATCTGCAAAGAACTATACCACTTCAGCAGTGATGTTGGTCTCTGGATGCTGATAGAGTGTCTGTTTGCAAGAATTAGATTTAAGTATAACTCCTCTTGTAACGAATAGAAACTGATAATATAGTGCGGTATGGCTACAGGTGCATTGTAGTTTCTGAATTTGTCAGCCAACTTCTGATTGACTTACTTTGATGGCAAAATGTCCAAACAAACTTGTTCTGCTCTTGTAAAATAGGAATTTTGTTGCTGGGGTCATGTCTCATTTGTCAGAATCAATACTGTATGGTTCATAAGTCATTGTGCTGAGCAGTCTGACTGAAAGATGTAACCAACTTCATCCTTCTCTTTGAATTGCAATAGTCCCAGTTTTGGGCTTTATTTTACAACATAGAAATTTTTGTGGTCAAGCATTTTGTGGATCCCACAGAAGGTAAGTACCTAGATATGACTTATTTGGTGATTAATTACAAATCCCAATAAAACTTAGACACAAATTTATTTGTTTTGTATTGCTACTTTTAAAGCTTCCTATTCAGTGAAGTATAGAGGAAGCAAATAGTAAAAAATGCTAGGAAAAAACATCCATACAATATTAAAAATCACCATACTTTGGAGTCTTGGTTTGGATCAAATCCCATGGTACTATGTAGTGCAGAAGATCGCAAATAAAAAGAGAGAACACAAAGAGCTTAAGACTGAATGTAAGCTATCAGTAAATAACTGTGTTCTCTCCTTGCTCTCTCTTGTCTGGTCAGACAGAGTATCACATAATGGCTCAATTTCTTTCATGTTGGAACAACTCAGGTCTTTAGGTACATTTGCATTTAATACTTACGAGGACAAAACTGATGTTTAGTGAGACAAAGAACAGCTGCCTTAATGAATGCAGCAGTCTTTAAAAATGATAGTTCACAGAAATGTCTTTATGAAATTGTATTCAATATAAACTTGTCTGTAGCTACAGATGATGAGTCTTGTTAATAACTTTGCACCTAAGCTGATAGTGCATCTGTGGTCCCTGCTTCATAATACCTAAATATAACTTGTCTGAACTCTCAGGTACACCGTGGAAGCAAAGACACTGGTCACCTTTTACACAGCATTTATGCAGTGTTTATAGTCCATTACAATGTGGAGGAAAACAGCCAAACAACTCTACTATATAGTGAAGTTACAGTCGTGGCCCACAGGGAATGATTTACTGAGAGATATTGAATAGCTTTTCTCTTTTATAACAAAGATTCTTTCAGACAGTTGTTCTTGCCTAACCTTATATGTAATGCACTTATTGATATGCATAGTAGCATTGCAAATATGTTCACTTGACATTTCTCCAATATCCAGGTCACCTTAGTTGCTGGAAGTTTCAGAGGCCCCTTGAGATTCATTTTATTAGTTATGGGGCATCAATCATGGAAATGCACAGGCAGCAGCTGAGTCTCAGCCCATACCACTGAACTTAGTGAGAAGTACCAGGATCCTTAGATGTCAAGAATAATTTCAAAGTGATCCTTTAAGATGTTAGTTTCTTTAAAATCACTTCTTGCCTTTTTTCCTCCCCTTATGAAAATAAACCCCTACATTTTAAAGTGGTGTCTGACTACTCTCCATACCTTCTCACTCCAAAAGGAATGTCTGCCAGTGTGGTTTGTGAAATGAGTAGTTGTATCATGGCAAGCATCAATCAGAACATGTGGAGAAGGCAAAGATGGCAATCTTTCAGCCCAGAGTTGATTTTCTTTGCAACATCAGAATGTGCAGTAGACTTGGAGATATATCTAAATTCTCCTTTTGCAATTACTTTGTATGGTGGGAAAGCTGCATCAGAAATGTGGTGTGAGTGAAAGAGAACTTAACAGGAAAAAAACCTCTCTTTCTTCAGTATAGAATACTGCAGGAGCTGTATTTCTGGATTATACTTATTTCATTGCATAATAGAGCATACTTAAGTATATCCAAAGGTGTATCCACATTTCAGTAGGAAACTGACTTTTCTAATCTTTTTTAGGATGCAAAATATAGTCTCTGACTATGGTTGCCCTACTTGTAATGAAGTAATTTTTCTTCCATGGTGCCATGGTGCTGGTATCTGCCAGTCAGCACCATTGTGGTCACAAAAAGAAAGTTCTGAACTGAAGGAACTGCTCAAATGGCAATGCTTTGTCTGTTAAGTGCTTTAAAGATGAGACTTGAGGTTTTAATACCAAACTGTATATCTGTTCTGCTTTTTTGTTTGTTTGGTTTGGTTTTGGTTTGTTTCTTATTTTCAGAAAAGACTACCTCAAAACAGCAGTCTCCTTAATTTATAGACCATGAACTGAATGTTGTGACTGTGGGTGTCAAGGTATATGAAACTCAGTGAAACTCAGTGGGAACATTTTCTCAATCTCTTAGAAACTTGTAGAACAATATGGCCATAGTAGAGCTCTAATAGTAAAGCTCTATCTGGGACCCTGAATAGCAATTAAGAAGAAAATATATGTGAATGTTGAACCGTACTTATGTGTGACCCGCACAGTGGAAACAAATCCCAAATATCTCCTGTGACAAGAATAGCTGGTTTGTTTCTTAAGAAACAGATTAAAATTTTGCACTCTTACGACTGCTTATGACTGCAGAACATATTAGTAATGCACACTGGGCATTATAATTTCATATACTGTACATGAATGAGTCTTTCAGCAGGTGCAGATAGGAAGAGCCGACCAAAGCCAGACTAGAAGTATTTACTTTACTTTGCTGACTGTTTGGACTGGATTGCAGCCACCAAATCATACGTCATCATCTTATCCCTCTTACTGACCTCATTGTTAAAATTAGTCCTTTTAGCTGCTGGATCTAAACTCATTATTACATAATTTTAACCAAGATTTATAAAGGGACTTTATAAAGGGGTGCTTGCTAGGCTAGAATAAGTTCTCCAAAACCAGGTGAATTCATCCAGAAACATTTTTGAATACACACTCTATTCATGGAAAAAATAACATTTGTCCTGGTTGGCTTGGATGAATCATACAGTTTGTCTGTGTGTGGTGTGGAGGACAGATTCTGCAGTACATGCTGTTTACAAAGAGCTCTGTGTGCTGTCAGGCAGTGGAGGCACACTCTGAAGAATTACTCCTCCACTGGTGTCCATGTCCATGCTGATTCTCTGCTCTTTCTACTCTTCACCCACCATCTCCTTTCTTGTCCCTCCGTGGAGCCTAAAAAGCCCCAGCTCAGTGCTTTCCCATGTTTTATGACAGCTTCTTCTGTATTCTGTGTTCCAGTCCACAATAAAGCAATTGAAAACACTGCACTTCATAAATGTAGCATACATTTTTTTGTCAGAAGATTCAGTGAAAAAATCGTTTTTTTCCCTAAGAATTTCAAAGTTAATATTGCAGGCCTGATTGTATTTCAACACTTAGGATACTTCAGGATTTGCAAACTATTGTTGGACCACTCAAGGGAAGGTAAATAAATCAATGCTGAATTGTTCATATGTGGTGAAAAGTTAAGCAATAGGAACAAAGTACCAAAACTACAGAAAATGAGCCTGGAGTTGATTACTCTGTGGGAATGATTTGAAAGGAAATTTGTCCAGACTAAAAGGTCAGTAGAAGATCTAATCAATGTGACTCTGATCTGAAAGGTCAAGAACTTACCAATATAGAGTAAGGCACCCAGTAATGCCAAGTCCACCACTAAGCCACATCCCTAAGCACCAAACCTATAGGTCTTTTAAATAACTCCAGGGATGGTGACTCACACATGTCCCTTGTCAGCCTGGCTGTTTCACTGCTTGGTAATCTTGTTGAAAATTTTTTTCCTTGTTTCCAACCTAATATCAATCAGTTTAAATCAATTGTCCTTTTTCTTATCATGCCTTTGAAACAGTGTTTCAAACATGACATTGAATCAGAATACTATGTAAAAGACAAGACAGCAGGATAAAGTAGTAAGCATGCTTCGTGAATGCTTTCATGAGAGTTCTTCAAATGCTATATGGCTTTTTGAATCTTCTGATAATAAAAGCAGAAATACAGAGTGTGACTGGATAAAATGCTGCTGAAGAGATATGGGAAGCTCACAGGTCAGAATCTTTTATTTCTTTAATAGCAACAGGAAATATATTAATGATTAAGATCTCCAACAGAAAACTCTGAATGCTGTGGTATCCTAGATCCTGCCCTTGTTCCTTTGTCCATAGTGGAGCTTGTGAAGTGCAGTAGAAAACAGCATTGAGAAAAATCTGTTATCACAATGAAACCTGGCTTCAGTTGTGTTCGTTTATTCTGATGCAGCTAAGTTTCTGCCAGGGTAATGAAGGTCTCTGACAGGGAAACATGCAAAGGCAGAGAATAATCTTACTACAAGAACATGAGGAAATAGCAGTTATGAGAACAAATAGTCAGATGTTTCATCAGATCAGACAAGTCTTGTGCCACTGTGTTAAAACAAAGCCAGGAAACTCAGGACTCTGTTGTGGGCTAATAGTAAACTATTCCTGTTCTCAGAGGACTCTGGCTGAAGCCAGGTATAAAAATATAAATAACGTATATATGGTGTGAAACCTGTATGTTTATTGTACTGTATGTTCTGGCCATAGCCAAAGGATTCTGTTCAGTATCATAGAATCATAGAACTTTAGGGGTTGGAATGGACCTTACAGATCATCTAGTCACAACACCCCTGCCATGGGCAGGGACACCTCCTCACTAGAACAGGATGCTCAAGGCCTCATCCAGCCTGGCTTTGAATACCAGGATTGGGGCAGCCCCAACATCCCCGGGCAACCTGAGTGTCTCACCACCCTTACAGTAAAAATCTTTCTTCTAATATCTAACCTAATTTATCTGCAGATGGGCATGCACTGGCATTGCACCTGAGACAGTGAGGTACCACTTCTTTCACTTTATTACCTTCCTCTCCCTCATCCCTCCAATACATTCAAACTTTGAAAGCAATGAAGCTGCAAAGAGAGACCTTCTGGTTTCTTTCCCTGAAATGGTACCAGAATTGCTGATGTTTGTCAGTGCACTTTTCTGGAATAGAAGCTTGGGAAAGTCACATCTTTGCAGTGTAGAGGTTGTTTCAGTGCAAAAACCATCTCTAAATCTGGGTCTTTAAAACATACCTGGATCAGCAAAATATTGCTGATCAATATTTCTTTGTTCTTAATCAGTCAATATGGCTCAGGCTGCATGCTTTTCAAAATTGCAATTCTTTGTCTCTTTCCTCTTAGTCAAATGTAACAAACAGTTAATAATCATCAACACCATATAATAAATGTAATAAATAGCCAGGGAGCAAGCCTGAAGTGCTGTTAGATGAAGTGCTCTCTGGATTTCAGCACATTGTTTAGCGCTGTTTAATCTATTGCTTTTAGCTGTGGCATGTCCTGAGGCTTTGCTATTACAGCCTGATGTAATAATTGCCTCTATGAGGATTTCTTGAACAAACATCACACCAGTTAAATTCTCTGCCTGCTGGGATCTGCAGACATCATTTAGGCATTGTAGATGCCCATTTATGGGTGATTACAGCCCGTTTCTGCTGTTAGTGATCCCTGTTTCCCATCAGAGATTGACACAGCTTTGTTTCACAAAATGTTTTTAATTTCCTGGAACTTCATATTTTGAGTATCTTGTTTTGCCTTCTATGTCAATACACACCAGCAGGTCACTAGCTATCCTGATGTTAACATCTAATGCAGGTCTTAAAAAGCCAATGGTGGTAAATCGTTTGCATTCAAGTGTTACCTGAGATTGTAATTCTGATGTTTTTAACTACCTTTTTCTTGGATATGGGAACATTGTTTTGATGTAGCTTAGCATTGAAGATGAATGTTCATTTTAGGTAACCTTATCTCCCTGTTTGATAAATAGAAAAGAAATCAAACAAAGTAGTATATAAATTCTATAAATCAGGTGTTAGATTACCAGTTTAATAAACAAATGTGAAATGTTTCTCAAACCAGCACTTTCTTTTATAGTCATACTCACTGTGACCTATTGCTGCTGCCAGTGCAGTATGAGGACTAACATAAATGGAACATTTTTGTAACTTTTGGTCTGGGCAATGAGTAATAACCATATTTTTGGATCTCTTTGTATGTGTCTATTTAGTAAACACTTGATATTGTGCTTTATTATATACGGAAAACATTAGAAGGTCCATGTTTAAATTTATTTAACAGCTGGAATATTTTAAAGTTGCTTTTAGATAAGCAAACTCATTCAATGAACTATTAAACGTATCATTCCACTGACAATCCTGCTGGGAAGGGAAACTACAGATCAGAAAGGCATCAGTTTATAGAAACATAGTTTGCTGAATAAGTTTAAAATTATTTGGTGTTTCAGAAGGATTCTCACTTCTAATTTTAACACACAATTTAGACAGAAAGAAGTCCTCAGAAACGGTGAAAAACTTCAGTGAAGAGTTTTCTAGCTGTAGCATGCAATCCCCATGAAAGCAGCTTAAATAAAAAGACAGATGCCTGAGTTTGACTGGAGAGGGAATAGTCTCACATCAAAATTGGCTACTCAATTTCACGGAAGTTTGTAACATCCAGCTCATGCTCTGTGCCAGCCAAGAGCTTTTTGTGGCAAGATGTAGCAGTTCAGTGTTGCATGCAGTGCCAGGCACATTCATCACACCTTGCCTGGAAGACTCCACAGAAGAGCAAACAGGCTTTTTGTAGGCAGGCAGCTAGTATAATTCAGTTTTACAGCTGAAGAATCATACTTTGAAAATCTAAGGTCTCTGCAGTTCAGGAAGTGTCTCCTAATTTATCCTGGGTAAGTAGAGAAGAGAGAGTGTCTCACATTGAACTACCTACAATAGTAGAAAGACATCTGCATTGAAGGTCACAATGCTTCAGCTGTAAGTATGATGTAACCTTTAAAAGACCTTTTGATATTCTAGATGATTTGAAAGGCACTTACATTCCATTATTCAATAGTTTGTTGGTAGATGTGCATTTTACTTTTAAACTTCCAATCTGCATTACATGATCTCTTCTCCTCTCTGCTCTCCCCTCTGAAAGCAAACGAGAAGTGTTCTGATCCTGTCAGTTTAATCTGCTACTATGAGCTGAAAATCAAAGCTTCTATAGTCAAAGCTTTGGCAGCTTCTATGACTTTGCCTTTTCAGAATGTATTTAATTCCCCTTTTCATGCATTGTCACAGACATGCCTTTCAGATGCTTTTCAACGACAGCTGTATGCACTTGTATTGATAAACTTATCAAATAAATAAATGTATCAAATAAACTCAAGCAAAATTTATTATAAAAGGGAGAGAGATAAGTAGAAAGATATTTTCCTATGAAAAAAACCCTGCAATAAAAAAAAAATGAAAGAAAGAAAAGAAAAAATCAACACTGTTTTTGAGATAGGCCAAACCAATGGAAGTATTTTCTCAACTAGGCAATAGCACTCTGCAGAGAAGGCAGTTGTGACTGTTACTTGCAGTTATTGAATGGTTTTCATCTATCAGATATTTATGTTGCATGCAGGTTATGCAGGAACTAAGTGTATTTCAATGCCCTTCAGGAATACAGTCAGGTCATGTAGGAAGAAAATTAGAGAGACAAAGGCACAATTTGAACTACATCTGGCCACTTCTGTCAGGGAGAGCAAAAACTATTTCTATAAATACATCAATAGCAAAAGGAAGGGCAAGGAAAACATTAATTCCTTGTTGGACATGGGAGGGAACAGAGTGATCCAAGATGAGGAAAAGGCTGAGGTACTTAACACCTTCTTTGCCTCAGTTTTTAATTTAAGGACAGGTTGTCCTCAACTGGACTCTAGAGCTGATTAGACAGAGATAGGAAGCCAAATAATCTCCCTGAAATCTGAAAGGAAATGGTTAGAGACCTGCTTAGCCACTTGGATCTTCACAAACCTATGGGACCAGATAGAATCCATCCAAGGCTGATGAGGGAACTGGAGGAAGAGCTCCCCAAGCCTCTCTCCATCATTTACC
>NW_008668694.1:0-357 GCF_000695815.1 Acanthisitta chloris
GCGGCACGGCCGAAGCGCCACGAAGTTTCAATAGGTACAGCTGAGGTATGAGACGTTTTGAATCATGATACGTACGATGGAAGTAGTAATACAGCTTGCAGAGTGATCTTTATTTTTTTCAGAAGCTATTCTGTCCGAATATAGATCAAAAAAAGAAGGAATTGCAATCTGGAGTGTTCCTAGAAAGGATATAGAAGTCATAGACTATGAAGGAAATCAAAATGAGCTTCTCTGTTAAGATGCAGCAGAGAGGGACAGGCATGAAGAAAACAGCTGATACCAGAGTTTGAATATCTACTTGAATTGACTGAAATTCAGCCTTCTGAAAGTGGGGTGTGCAGTCCAGATGGGTGGCTT
>NW_008668694.1:373-7238 GCF_000695815.1 Acanthisitta chloris
CAGCCAAACCATCATTATCCGATCCTGAGAGAGATTTCTAAAAGATAAGGATGGATTGCTCTCTGGAGTTGCATTCTGTCTTCTGTGGACTATAGAGGACCTTGCAGACTTGCCAGGGCTAGATGTCTAGCTTCTAGACAGCTAAAATGAGATGAATTAATATTTAAAGAAGCAAGCTGAAAAGTTGAGAATACAGAAAAAATCAACAGAAACAGTATGAGGGCTGAGGATACTGTAAGAATGAAAGCCAGCGAGTGCAATATGGTTTGTTTTATCTAAAAGACTATTTACATGAAATGTGATAAATATGGATAAGTGTTTTCATGGCAAGAAGTTATTTGGTACCACAGAGCTCTTTAATCTAGCAGGGAGCTGCATAACAAGACCCAACAGCTGGAAGACAACACTAGACACACTCCAGTTGAAAATAAAGTGTGAATCATTAAGAGCAAGAATGATTAAACTGTCACTTCTGTGTTTCCTTATTGCTCTCCTATGTAGTATGTCTCAGTTTCTCTGGTGTTCTATGTGAATTTGACACCTAAGGGGATACAAACTCTCCCCCTTTGCTGTCTTTGGTAATCTCAACTTTTAAAGGTAGATGGGCAGAAATTATCTGGAATCACACACAAACATATTTTATTCTTTGTTTTTTTTCACTGACTGCCGGTGCTTTTTAATGAGGTCCTTCATTTGTCCATGTTAAAGATTTGGTTCTTAGCCAGTGGAAGTGACCAAAACGAGATGAGCTACAGCACTCACTTGGGAGACCTATCTCTTAGCCCCTGTATGGTTACTGTGAGCACTACAGAGTAACAGGGACCAAGGTGTGTAAATCTAAGCAAAAATGATCAAGTAGCTGCTCCTTCCTCATCAAGAAGTTTGTATACTGTTGCTGTGTGAATCATTTATGAAGAGTATCACAGTCCCTTTGAGAACGTAGCTGAATGGGTAGCAGTTAATCTATGAGATTGATGCCATCTCCAACAGGGAGAATGGCACAGAATCACATTGGGAGAATGTACATATTTTGTGAAATGTCTTCATGTGGTGTTTACCCTTTTAGAATCTGCAATCCTGCACCAGTGTGTTCAAACTGTAATTGCGATTTCTCTTAGTTTGATATTTTCTAGGATTTATTTTCTATTATAATTTCTCCCACACAAAATGACAATAAAAGAGAAAGACTTAATGTTTGAAGGCCAACCACTGAAAAAAACAGGAGTGCCAGAAGTAAAATAACAAGTCTGGGTCAACTCATTTGGGTGTGCACGCTGTGCAGTAATCTTTACTTAGGCACCTTTTTCTCCCCCATACCCTGAACACTGTGTTTTTAGTGCACAAATGCAATGTACTCCTTTAAATGATCTGTTCTGCTGTCACTGATCAATGAGGGATGTTAAACCTTATTTACTGTTTGTCAGCAGTTTCCAGAGAGGAGTCAGGACCCCACGTGAAGCTGTGCCAGGGTAAGTGGGATTACCAGCTTGACCTTTCCCACTGTTACAGCATATGGGCTTCACAGCCTGATAGAAGAGGATAAACTAGAAAGGGGTCACAGTCAAAAGAGAAAAGTAGGTGCTTTTGGACTGTGTGATATGCAAATACAATTTTGATGACAGAGCCTGACTGACACAGCCTGGAGCTTTCATTCCCTTGCCCTGTGCTTCATCAGCTTGAAGACAGACCTCAGAAAGCTTGCAGTGCTGAGTGGGACCATGTCATGGTGCCTGCTGGTCTGGCTCTGGAGGGTTGCTGCTCTTCCACTGCTTCCCCAGCCTGACAGACATGGAAACAGGCAGAGCTAAACAGGTAGCAGCTTCTTTTCTGTACCAACAGCAGTAGGTATGCCTGCAAGAATGGTAAGTCTGGCATTTCAGCCTAATCACATCTAGCTGGAACCAACAACCATTATCTTAACTGCAGGGCTGGACTGCTTCTGGCTTTCTACCTGTCCTGGGTTGCAGTGGGGGGGGTATCCATGGTATGTATTCTATTATCATCTCCACAAGCTGTTAAAGCAGGTGGGGCAGTGATCGTTATCACCTTGTCCCTCCCTCAGGGCAATCCTGATGGCTCCCTCAGGGGCTGTCTCTGATTAACGGGCTGTCAAGGACCCATGCAGGACACATCCTCCCAGTGATCCTTATCCCTTTCCCATGGTGAGGTGACTGACCCCAGGGGTGGGGAGCCAAACATGCTCACAGGGATGTAAGCCGGGGTTTGGACCAGCACAGAGCCCTTTGCCTGCTGGATTCCCAGAGGACAAGAGCTGCTGCTGGACCTTCAGGAGAGAACTGGATCTGCGGGATCACTGCTCCAACAAACCCATCACTCCAGGAGGACTGCAGCACCATTTAGTCGGATTACTACTACACCCTGACTGACAGGGTGTCAGGTTACTTTCTGACTCTGTCAGGTTATTTTCTGACTCTGTCAGGTTACTTTTTTTTTTGTACTGTTGCATTTGTCTTGTTTTGTTGTGTTGTTCTAGTCTCAAACCAGCACACTACCCCAGCGCCTGGTGGGAATTGAGAGCACTGGAGATCTCATAAAGGTCCCCCAATTTCCATAGCAAGACTTACAATCTACGCAGTTGAACTGATGAATTCTGACAGTGCTGACAACACTTTGAGGGCAAAGTATACAGCACAGCCTTATACATCCTTGTTAAATGTAGAAGCTGTATTGGTGTATTGCATTTGGTTTCTGCAAGGAGCCAATTTGAATATAACAACAGCTGGCAGTCTATACCTTTTATGTCATTTTTTCATATTGCAAAGGAGTTTCATTATAAGGAACATTACCTTGTCTGACTATCACCCATCTAGTTCACTTTTTTCCTAGTCAGAACAGGGGGAAAAAATGGGAAATTGCCAGCCTAATGAGCTATGATCATGCAAAAGGTGATGTTGTCCCCAGTGAGCATAGGCTGAAAGTGGTTTTGGTGTCCCTAGGCCCAGGAGCTGTAGTCTATTTTTTGTCCTGGGGAAGATTAGATGGGGAAAGCACCAGTCTTGCAAGAACAGCTTCAAAACTGATAAAGTGTTGAATATTTTTTTTTTTTTGGTTATGAATTTGGTTCAGGTATGTGGAGCTGCACTTGAAAAGCAGATTGTGAGTAAGTGGTGGACAAACATCTTAGATTGCTTCATGGAAAATCATAGAATCACAGAATATCCTGAGTTGGAAGGGGGACCCACAAGCATCATTGAGTCTAACTCCTGGTCCTGCCCAGGAGTCACACCATGTGCCTGAGAGCATTGTCCAAATACTTCCTGAATTCTGACAGGATTGGTGCTCTGATCACCTCTGTGGGGATCCTGTTGCAGTGCCCAGCCACCCTGTGGGTGAGGAATGTTCTCCTGATGTCCAGCCTAAACCTCCCTTGGCACAGCATCATGCTATTCTCTCGGATTCTGTTGCTGGTCACCAGAGAAAAGAGATCAGTACCTGCACTTCTACTTCCCCTTGTGAGGAAGCTGCAGACCACGATGAAGTCTTAGCTGTAACTCCAGGATGAAGAAGTTACCTGACTAACTAAGGAGGAATTGCAATGGTCAAGTATAAACCAAGAACTGTACGAATTTAAATCTCCTGCCATTCCATTTCCAACTTTGTAATCCAGATACTGATCTTTTGCTTTGATAGAATGTTTGCAGTATTTTTTGCTTTGATAAAATTTGCCCCCATTAAGAGTCAAGTGAAAATGAAGCTGATCAATAATTCTTCATACAAGCTTCTTTTGAGGAGACTGATATAACTGGTGAATGTGGATGACCACAGGTAGTCATGTATAACCATTTCCTGGGTCATACTGAGAGGATTTAAAAGTTAGAGGGTGCCTCTTGCTACTTTATAGAGGCAATATGGAGAGTATTGTGGCCAGGTCCTTGGTCGTCCCAGGTCTTTTCTTGCAGAGGGAAACAGTGTTAGGTCAGAGACATAACTTAGAGCTCCCTGAGTCATTGTATAGACCCTGGGTCACTTGGACGTTATTCAGTAAAGAAAGAAGAGGGAGAGTGGTACTGTTTTTCCCACTGAAAAACTGTGAGGGCCTTCTCAGTAGCTTAAACTCTTTTGAGATGAGGAGGAGCACACACTACTGTAGTATATATGTGAATATATCCAAGAGTCTAGTTTAATTTGTTCTTTTAAATGAATGAATGACTAGATAAAAGCCTAATTTTCACAGGCATGGAGTGCAGCATGCTGAATAATCTCTAGCACTTCTTTTGCCAGTAGAGTAGGAAAGCAGAACTGAATTATTCTGGCTATGGGATTTGCCTTACTTAGAGAATTGCAGAGGGTGGTCATTTTCTTGGTGCCTGGGAGTGACTAATGTGACTTTTATCATTCAGCTGCAAACAGGCACAAGTACCTATTGTCATGGCTTTATGGACTTTATGTGAGGCGATGGCATTTCAAGTAAGTGCAGATACATATCACGGTTTGCACAAGTAGGAGCCATGACATGAGACCTCAGGAGAGCATGAAGAAATCTTTGCTATGGTAACAGCATTCCACTTCTTAGCTTCTAATTTATTTAAATTGCCTTGCTTTCCTCCTCCTGTGACGTATGCATTGTGGATGTCCCACAATAACTGCCCTTGGCCTTCTGAATTCAAGAAGATTATTACTATTTTGATATTTGCATTGGCTCTGATTTAGGGGAAGGTTGAGCTAGTAAATGAATGCTGTGAAGTTATGTATGAAAAAATGTGTATATATGAGAAAGCTAAACAGTACCAATTTCCCAAGGCAAACTAGTGAAGGTTTTAGGGCAGATTTCCAGATTAATGTTATTTGGAAGTAGTATGACTCTGCATTTCCTACTGCAAAAGTTTGTTGCCTTTGTGCTTTGCTGTGATATTTTCTTGGCTTTTTCCAAAGTAAATTTCTGCAAGATGGTTTAACTTTTGGGTGTGCTGCAGATTTTTTTTGTGTATTTTGTTTTGATTTTTTGATTATTTTTATTGTGTTGTCACCATCTGGCGATTTACTAGCTTTTTTGAAAAAATATCATTACTTTCTCAGCTTTGTCATAGGTAGCTTTGTTTTTTTTAATGTATAACTGTGGAGACAGTTTCCTATATTTCTGAAGAATGGTGATGGAAAATGATAGAGATTGTGCTGATGGATCTAATTTACAGATGGTGTGCATTTATAAACCTTGGTGCACATACTGTAAGCTATGTCAGATAATGCTGTAATAATCATTTAAAAGTAATTTGTTGCATCACCCAAATCCAGTTTATTTTTGTCTGTTATTGCTTTAACTTTGCATGTCAAGATTACCACACAGCTGGCAAAGCAGTTTTTGTATTTTTGTCCTCAGATAGAAGGTAAGCAGTGTGATCCACTCAGCTCTCAGACTGATGAATCTTAATACATTCTGCAATTTCTGTTGATGCCTCTATGGTTTCGTTGATACTTTGAAATTTACTGTCCACTATCTATTTCTTTTGTCAGCTCTTATCTGCAGTTTTGCCAGCCATCTTGAACCCTCTGGGAGGCCCTGTCTGCTGAAGCAGTACCACTTTTCTGCAAAGATATTTTCAGATGAATGGGAAACTGGTTTTGTAGTTGTTTTATGTTTCTCTTTGTAGTTGACTCCATTGCTCTGTTGCTGAAGGCTAGCTCTGGTCTAGACTCAAAGGGAACAATAAGGAAATATATACTGCTCACAGGAAAGGAAGGCGTTACAAGATTGACATCTCACCTTAGTCACATTCGTGTGCTGGAGCTGAATCATGCTGCCTGCTTTGGCCACTGTCGCAGGTCTCTGCTGTGAAGGAATCACACAGAAAATAACCCCACCTTTGCTGGACAGCTTTAAAATTTGCTGCATGCTCTAATACTTTCTTCTCAAAGATACACCTCTAATAGCATAACCATGCACAGTGTTAAAGTGCGGTAAACCATTTATGACACCACTTTCATCCTGGGAGTCTCCCAGAGAATGCTAGTAACTGAACATGGATAGCCTGCTGACTTCTGGTGTTGCTTTACAAGACGGCGAAAAGAAGCCAACCAAGTTTGCATGTGCAGTCATCAGTAATCCTCTGTCAAATTTGGTATGCAATTTTGCAAATTAACGCAGAAGACTATTATTTCTGCCTCCTGTATGTTCTGCCACTGAAGCTATACAGAAGTATACAAAGATGGGTGTGGATTTGTTGACTTATTTATTGTGACTATAAACCTAACTTATCTTTGTCTCTTTATTGTCTTTGCAGTATACTGGAGATGTCAAGTAAAGCTAAAATTAATCACTACACATGACTGTTATTCAGCACCATAGATTGTGGCTTTTAGTGCATCATCTGCCTAGTGACACATGAAAGAAAGCCTTCAGGAGCAATCTGCAGGAGAATAATGAAGGAGTTTCTTAGATGATTCGGTAAATTCTTTCTAAGAGGGAAAAAGTATAATAGGAAGAAAAAAAAGTGTGTTTGAAAATGGAAGCTATCCAATAGGCTGATTGGAGTTAACTTCTTGAAACTGAATATGAGATAATTGTGAGGATTGAACTAAGCTGTGAAGAGCCTGTAGAGAGAGTAAATACCTGATGAACAATGCAGTAGATGGCAGAGCTGTGAGAGCGATTCAGAAAGACGTGACAATCAGCAGAAATGATCATCAAGTGTGATTACTAACTAGGAACAGGATAAAGGCTACAGGAGAAGTCTGTAGTACTTTAACTTTAGTGGGAACTTGGAGATGTTAGGGTTGTCCCTCCATAGTAAAATATGCTATGGAGAGAGAAGCTGCAACATGTAACAATGATGTCAGGGTCAGTACTGAAAAGGTTTACTTTGAAGATGATGCTCTTATTTGTACCCAGCATAAGACAGAGTGGGGG
>NW_008668694.1:7252-14168 GCF_000695815.1 Acanthisitta chloris
GGCTATTGAGATATAATATAGTGAATGAAGATTTGCAGAAAAGTTTTGAAAGATTTCTTATAGTCATGTTACGCTTGACATGAAATCAGTTATTAGATCATAGAATGGCTTGGTTTGGAAGTGCCTTAGGGATCGTGGGACAAGGGACACTTTCCACTGGACCAGGTTGCTTAGGGCTCCTTCTGACCTGGCCTGGAACACTTCCAGGGATGCAACATCCACAAATTCTCTGGGCAACCTGTTCTAGTGCTTGACCACTCTCATGGTAAAGAATTTCTTCCTAATACCTAATCTAAACCTAGTCTCTCTGTCAATTTGAAGCTATTCCTCTTTGTCCTATTACTCCATGCTCTTGTAAATAGTCTCCATACTTCTTGTAGGCTCCCTTCAGGTACTGGAAGACCATAATTAGGTCACCCTGAAGCCTTCTCTTCTCCAAACTGAACAATCAGATAGACAAGTTTATATTTAGAATTGCATAAATTATATCTACAAAATTAAGGTAGCTCTTTGAACAGTCTGCAGGAAGATGATCTTTACATTTATGATTTGAAGTAAGTAAGTCATATCTAAGGTGAAAGGTAAAATGGAAGAGAACACTTAAAATCTGGAAAATACAGAGTTGAGATCTTTTAATGGAAATAATGAATGTGTGGAACATAAATCTGTATGAATAAATGTCCCTTGGGATCTCTGAAAGAATAAAAAAAAGAATATGACTTCTCAGGAGTTCAGAAATAAAATTGTACAGTTTTGCAGGTGAAATAGACTTACTTTTTACACTTTATTTTGTGTTTGTTCCTTGTGATCCAAAATAATATTTTCTTTGGATAAATTTTTGACAGATTGAAAAAAATGAAATATATTTACAAAAGAAACCAGTTCAATGTGAATAACGGACTACTTCATGAAGTTATTTCAGTAAATAATGTTGACACTTCCCAGAAAATATCAGCCAAAAAAGACTTGATGAAAAGTTACAAATATTTTTACCTTTTCTAACTGAAGACAAATCAAGGAAAACAGGGTCATATCAGGAGTCCATATACTACAGCATCAGGAATATGAAGCTAGAGTACTGGTACTGCAAGCTGGATATTTTCTTCTCTTTAGTAGTAGGTGCATGTATGAAAACATTCACACAAGCATCTGGTTGTCAGTGGATACATTGCTCCTTTGATGCTGTGAGGATTAACCATATTGATTGGTTAGAGACAGACAAGAGCTTTTCATTTTCATTGTGAGAAAGGACTGATTAATTAAGAATTATATTTATTTGTAAGTGCCTACCATGTTTGACAAAACAGTTATATTCTGGTTGGAATTTTTGCTTGAACCAATGACTAACTAGGCTCCAAATTATCATCTGCCTCATGGCCCAAGCACTGATCTGGAACATATGTGATCCAAATGGAAATTCCTTCTCAAGCTTTTAAAACAAAATGGAAAGGTATGTAGTGGTGGATTGGAACCTCCTTTCCCAAAACAGAATGTTTTCGTTGTCAAGGTGTCTGGATTTTTTTCTGGTTTAATGTCTAATTTATTTCTATGGCAGATAATTTTCTTTCATTTTAATCAAAAAGTTTCCCAACTTGACACACAGTGTTAAACCTACAAGATGCAGAGCATTGGAAGCTAACTATCCTAGGTATTAATGGGATAGGATGTTTTATTTGCATGGTCTACACACTAAATATTATCTACTTCACAATTCTGCTGTAAAGAACATGTGGTGAGAAATGTTGAAAGGAGGAAGCTTTGAAATACAAACTAATTACTGCATCTGAAAATTTATCATCTTGTATCAACAGACTGTATATGTTGGATGAAATCCAGTGGTATGCAAATTCCTGTGTTTCCATTTTCTTATTCAAAATGGCTTGTGAAAATTGATTTTATTGGTAGCATTCATGAAAGAATGAATTCAAACATTGCATTTTACAAGGATCCAGAGGTGCTACAGTCTGGGGGAGGAGTGGCTTGAGACTTGCTTGTTGGCTCAGGGGTGACCTCATGGCTCTCTACAACTACCTGAAAGGAGGTTGTAGAGAAGTGGGGAATGGTCTCTTCTGCCACGCCTGCAGTGAGAGGACTAGAGGGAACCATCATAAGATGAGACAGGGGAGATTTAGATTAGATGCTAGGAAAAATGTTTTCCCTGTTAGGGTGGTCAGGCACTGGAATAGGCTGCCCAGGGAGGTGGTGGAGTCACCATTGCTGGAAGTGTTTATGTTAAAAGGGGATCTGGTGCTGGAAAATATGGTTTAGGATTTCGGTGTTACAGCAGAGTGACAGGTTAATGGTTGGTGATTCTATGATTTAATTGGTAATTGCCGTAGTGTTTGTGTTGTCCTGCTCTTTACACATGGATTTCTACATATTTTGCCAGGAACATGTTTTTTCTACTTTACAAAAGAAGGAACTCAGTGGTAGGGAGGTTAAGGGACATGTCTGAAATCTCAGAATGAATCAGAGGCAGAGACTGAGAGTCTGATTATTTCTTGTTTACCCCTTTATTCACTGGACCATAGTCTTGCTCTCAAATTCTTAATCCCTTTGTAAGTAACTGATGAGGTGGCTGTTTTGCTGGTTTGGACAGCTGGCTGGCATGTGTTATTTGAGTGAAACTGCATTTTCCATACTTGGGAGGTTAATAATGTAACATGTCTTACTGAGTGGGCGTTTAAAGTTTCTATAACCAACAGATGTGAGAAGAGAGCCAAGAAAGCAACTAAATCCTTATACTGAGACCATGAAAATCCCAATTCTTAATATCACTCCCTCAAATAATATTTTAATGTAACTTTTATTGAAATGCTTCTGTAGGAGAGATTAGAAAATCACAGGGGAAATAATTAATGGAACCAAAATAAGTACATATCCCCATAGAAAGAAACAGTATTAAAGGAATTTTTTTACCTAGCTCCTGTGTTCCTCTTCTTCCTTGTAAAAGTGCACTATGTTTTTTCAACCTGTTGAAAGCTCCTGTTGTTTACTTGTTTCAGCCTCATTCTCTTGACATACAGTGTTTTAAGAATCTTTAAAAGGAGTTAATTACTTGTTGGGTATGGCATGAATGGTAGATCTGTGTTTAGTCATGCTATTATTCCTTTGATTTACTGGCAATATCCCTGCTCATGAATTGAAAAGGGTATAGATCTGGGCATGAGACTTACATAGAAAACTGATAGATGGTCCTTCAGAGCTTTTGGCCCTGGCATAGCACCACTGGTCAGACCCACTCCAGGGCAGAATTCTCACTCAGTACTTTCAATGTTGCTGCATGTTTGAAAACTGCAAATTTAAGAATACTGACCATGGCAGTCTGGGCCTTTGTTCCTCTGGGCCAGGTACTGAGAACTGGCACTGTTTGGTTTGCTAGTATCTATGTGGCCACATATTACATTACCCTCAGGACAACCAGAGCTCAACAAGAATGCAAACAAGTGAGCTAGCCTCCATCTATGAGGAATTTGAATTTTGGTTACTTCATTAAATTATTGTTAAAATCTAAACAAAAGAAAAAAAAAGCAGTGAATTTTGAGTACTAAACTCCCAGCAGGAAGCACTGATCGCTCTAGAGATAGTCAACTGGTTAACCCAAGACTTAAAGGAAATGAAAGACAAAGTCCTGTTACTAAGGAAAAGTTTATGTGGTTACTCACAAGTCTTGATGGGAAATATGTTATCAGTGTAACCTGTTTATATATTGTCTTTCACAAGAAGTGCAGCAGGCTGAACACCTGGAGCTGACTTTGTTGATAATACAGGTAGTGACTTCAACCAAAGATTTAGAAAGGTACTATACTCAGCACACAAAATATTGCAAAACTGCTGCCTTTGCAGTGTTCACAGCAAAACAGGAAATAAATGAATTTAAAATTGCATGAGAAGCAGAAAATATATTTGAAAATAGTATGGTGCAGAAAAATACAGAATGCTGCCTTAGATGCAGGAGCTGGAGGGGACTAGATTTTCAGCCCAGTTGTGAGATGGTTTGCAGGATGGACAATGATCTGAGGAAGGAGGTGGTCAGATAACATGAAAATTCATGGACTTCTTTGGAAAGTAAGACTTCTTTTCAATTTGTTTTCAGAGTTTGTCAATAATAAACACAAACATACTTGCATAAATTATGCTAAAACTATCTGGTGATATATGAAGTTAGGTACCAAATGTGTATCATTCTCAGAGTTTAAAGACTTGGGACATAAAGGTCCATTTACTTTTTTTATTGTCTTTTTCTTCTTAATCTCTTTCAAGCCTGGAAGAGTCAGTAACCCTGGAATTTACACTTAAAACACTTCCAAGCAGTATAATTACTAACCAAGTCTTTCTCCTATTTTGGGCCAAATGGTGTGAATCAACATAACACCACTGAAGTCAGTCAACTTTCTACAGCTTTCTGGCCCAAAATGCTTCCTACAATGTTTACTCTGCTCATTTCACTCCACTAAATGTCTGTCTTTTCTCACACTGGAAACTTGACATTGATAGTAAAATACTAATTGTTTCAGGGAGATGCCACAGGGAGAAATCAAAGCCATATTCAGAATACAAGGTCTGACTGTAGGATGCTTTGATATCAAGTGATCTGGATGGTGAGATTTCCAGCTGTTCACAGGAATCAGGTTGTACCCTTTGATGCTAAGTTGGCTCTCCCCTTTTCCAGAAGGAATGTCTTTTGTTTGCCTTTCCAAAGAGAGATTAACTTTGTAGGCAGTGGGGTGTGGACCTTTCAAACTCCTTCCCTTCCCTCTCACCCTCTAAATACGCCCTCTCTCCAAAAAGAGAAAGTATCTCAATTCTTAAAAGTTAGTAGTAATGAGACCTGAACTATTTTGCAGCAGTAGCAGCCACTGTTATTCCTGTTATATCAATGTCTGTCTTACTGCATCACTGGAATCTTGTTTTCACTATTCGCATCTATCGTTTTAATCAAGATTAAGCTACAGACCTAATAGCTGAGCTTCTCTAAAAGCAAAGCAAATGCCCAAACCAACCAGTGGAATGTTTCAAACACTACTGCTGAAGCCTCTGAATGAAAGTTTGCTTCATGCCTGTGCTCAGATCCTGACAGAAAATTTTGTAATTTTTCCCCCATCTGTGAATATTCGCAAAATCAGAGGCTCTCATTTTTCTTTTCTAAATGATGATAGAACAAACCTAAAAGCTATCCTTTTCAGAGTAGGCTCACCCCTCTAAGTCCTTCAAATAGGATATATTTACTATATTTTCTTGCTTTTCACTCATTTCCATGCTGAAGTTAAGGGTATACCATTGCACTGAATACTTGATATCTCCAGATGTTTTATCTGTCTTTCTAATTGGATATAAAAATACCCCCTGGTTACCTGAGGATTATCAGTGATTCTTTGATGTTGGAACATGTTTTAACTGACCTCAGCAGTGCAGCATTTAAAAAGAAATGCATGAAATCAAATGAAGGAATGGATTATTGACCAGCTGCACACTCACCTTGCAAGGCCGAATTAAACAGGAATCATTTGTAACTTCAGTTTGAAGAGTTTGGCCGTGTTTTTTTAGATAATAGTACAAAAAAGCCCTTCCAAGAGCTAAAACTACACAATCCCTCAGAAATGTAATTCGTTGCATTAATCTGGGAATTAAGATGGGGTTTAATCTGGGAATACTTGAGTAATAGTAATTGTCTACATTTTGCAGTTGGACGTTGGATTTCTTTGGAAATGTGAATTGCTGCTCTCATAGGAGGGAAAAAATTCTTGTACACATTGGAGCCTTATCTTAATTCTTGAATACCTTATGTGCAAATATCTGCAAATATTCTCAGTTTCTATCCTGAAAAATGGGGCTATAGAACAGAGGGGACTGTGTCATTTAATCCAATTTGCTATTACCAGACAAATCCATTGAGCTCCATTTTGCCCTTGATTAAAGTGTTTCCCTCTCTGCTCCTACTGAAGGAGACTTACAGGTTCCTTTTACTCCTTCTGAGACTTCACAGTTTGATGTTTAGAAACCCTTCTTCTCATCCCTGGTTCAAATTTATTCATGGTCACTTTATTGCCATTTGCTTTTGCATCAACATTGTCTCTAAGTTTGAATAATTCCTCTTCCCTCTCTTCTGTTTACCTTTTTATCTATTAATAGAGGACTTCAATATCCATTCTTAGCCTTCTTTTCTCTGGGTGTATGAGCTAGACTTCTTTTAGTCTTCTTTACTAAAATTAGCTCTCCACTTCCTTGATCGTCTTTGAAATCCTTCCCTGTATCTGTTCTAGATGGAATTAATTTTTACTGCCCCAGGAGATGAGGGTTGTACACAGTACTCAGAATAAGGCATTACTGGGGCCTTATAAAGGAGGCTGATAGTTACAAACATTTCTGTTGCTGTATTATCTATCTCTGTCTAGTTAATGTCCTCTTTTAAAATATGAATGTTTGGGCTGATACTACTTTTCAGTAATGTGACATCAAATGCTCACAGTATATGTGTGTGTCTGTGGTGGTTAAAAGGAGTAGGAGGCATTTAAATCACCTGTTATTAAAACAGGAATGTGCTTCTCTTTAATTTGCTTTCATGGCTGCAAGACTATATTAACAACAGGAATTTATTCTGGATACTTGGATAATTCTGTAGGTGAAATTCAGATTCTGGCTTTTTGTAGTTTCAGAGTCTGTTGTAATAGAAGAAACACCCACAAGCCAGGCTGCTGAATTCTGGACTGCTAGTTTTGGTTTAATATATGTCAGGAAAACAAAGCAAGCAAAAACTCTTGAGCTCTCCAAATTGCAGTGGCATGTGTGTCAGGAAAAAGAAGCAGTAGTAATGCATAATTAAGTGAATACTATCAGCATATGGTGACAGCTCCTAGATCTGTTTTGGCATGGACATTAAAGTGAAGGAGGGCGTTCCTACAGGAAAGTTGCTGCT
>NW_008668695.1:0-9427 GCF_000695815.1 Acanthisitta chloris
AAGTCCATTCATCATGACAAAAAGTACTAATAAATCATCGAGTCAACCAAGCTGGAAGGTCCCTGAACATCCTCTCCCTGATTGTCCCACCCCATGCCCCCAGAGCAATGGGACACTGGGTTTGTGCTGGGTGCAAGAAGAATTATAGAGGTTGCATCTAAGTCCATTCATCATGACAAAAAGTACAAATAAATCATAGAATCATCGAATCAACCGAGTTGGGAGATTCCTGAACATCCCCTCCCTGGTTGTCCCACCCCATGCACCCAGAGCAATGGGACACTGGGTTTGTTCTGGGTGTAAGAATTCCATGGGCTGCATCAAAGTCCATTCATCATGACAAAAAGTACAAATAAATACGAGCTGGAAGGTCCCTGAACATCCCCTCCCGGATTGTCCCACCCCATGCACCCAAAGCAATGGGACACTGGGTTTGTGCTGGGTGTAAGAATTCCATGGGCTGCATCCAAGTCCATTCATCATGACAAATACTACTAATAAATCAACTGAGTTGGAAGGTCCCTGAACATCCTCTCCCTGATTGTCCCACCCTATGTCCCCAGATCAATGGGACACTGGGTTTGTGCTGGGTGCAAGAAGAATTCCATGGGCTGCATCTAAGTCCATTCATCATGACAAAAAGTACTAATAAATCATCGAGTCAACTGAGTTGAAAGGTCCCTGAACATCCTCTCCCTGATTGTCCCACCCTATGTCCCCAGATCAATGGGACACTGGGTTTGTGCTGGGTGTAAGAATTCCATGGGCTGCATCCAAGTCCATTCATCATGACAAATAATACTAATAAATCATCAAATCATCGAATCAACTGGGTTGGAAGATCCCTAAACATCCCCTCCCTGCTTGTCCCATCCCATGCCCCCAGAGCAATGAGACACTTTGTGCTGGGTGCAAGAATTCCATTGGCTGCATCAAAGTCCATTCATCATGACAAATAATACTAATAAATCATAGAATCATAGAATCAACCTGGTTGGAAAAGACCTCCAAGATCATCAAGTCCAACCCTACTATGATCACTAGCCCATGGCACTAAGTGCCACATCCAGTCTCAGCTTGAAAACCTCCAGGGATGGTGAATCCACTACCTCCCTGGGCAGCACATTCCAATGCCAGAGCACTCTCTCTGGAAAAAATACTTTACAAATCATTTCTCAACCCCAGTGCCAAAATGCAGCCACCTTTAGTATACAAAACAGCACCAAGATCCATGAAAAGACCCAGCAAAAACCAAAGAAACATCCACCAAGAGCAGCAGTGCAAGTTTATTCCTTTATTGATAAATGTTTTCCAGACTTTCCAAACTGGATTGTTCAATTAAACACAAACCCACAAAAATACTTCCAGCCTAAAATCCTCAACGTCCTCTTTAGAAGACACAAGGGGTAGCTCTGCTCTGACCTCAAAGGAAAAGCTTCCAACCCCTAATTGTGGTTTTGGAAACCTCAAGCTTCAGACTTGGCTTTTTAAATAAGATCTTCAAGATTAATTTACAAAATGCAATGTAACTATGTGATATGATGCATGGCATTGAGATGTGCAGGACAGTGAAGGATCTTCAAACATCTGGAGCTGATGTCTAGGAAGGGGCTATTTGGCTTCTTTGTATCCTAGAGGAAAAGAGGGAAACAGGTTATTCACACACAAGTTAGGGAACATCCCAGCATTACAAGCTCAGTATCTTTTGGAAGGTACAGAGATTCAGTTATGGAGAATGCACATTTTTGAACATCTGAAAAATCACTGAGGAATATGTGAATGAAAATAAGAATCCTCATTGACAAGTCACTGAAAAATATGTGAATGAAAATAAGAATCCTCATCATTCTTCATCACTTTGGAGTTGTGACATCTGACCACAACAGCCTCACAAAAAGTACTGGAGATGGCAATTCCAGACAACCCACAGAAAAAAAAAAGATCAGCAGAAGCAAGAAGAGGCACTCAAAGAATCAAAAACTTCATAGAGAAGTTAAACAAGAGTCAGCTCCAAATATTGGTGACAGTTTGTATGGAGAAACCTGCTCAGTGAAGTGACCTTCCCAACACCTGCACTTTAATACAGACTGAAGGCAGATGGTTTTCAGGATAAGAAATGAGCATTAACTGCCTGTTTAGCCTCAAAATCACTAGAGCCCCTTGTGTCTCTCCCAGATTAAGCAGCTCCACAACTCATCCCAATGTATTAGTCCTTCCTTGACGTATCAGCTGCAAGAAACACTTCAGGGACTTATACAACATCTTTCTGCTGCTTCATCAAAGTACCTGAAGTATATTCCTTAAGTTCTACATAAGGATTCTGTTGGGAGAAACTACATTAGGGTTTGAAGAGTGGAGTAAAATCAGACAAGTGCTGGACACAGAGCTCCAGACACAATTGTGTCTTATCTGTTGGTTCTGGAAGCTTCTAACTGAAGCTGAGGATTGAGGCACTCACCAGTCATCCTGGTTCAAGAGGTAGCAGCAACCACACCCACTTTTTGGGCAGCTTCTTTCTTGGCTTGGTGAGCCTGCAACACTGCCACAGCCTCCTCCACCTTGGGGAGACAAAGCCCAGTGAGACCTGCTCTCTGCTCACAGCCACCCCCAGAGAGGACCAAGACCAGCTCACCTTGGACCGGAGGGACTCTGGAGACTCCAACATGTGCAGCAGCTCAGAGTTGTCAATCTCTAGCAGCATTCCTGTGATCTTCCCTGCAAGGCTGGGGTGCATAGCTTGGATCAGAGGGAACAAACGTTCTCCTGAAGTGGAAAAAAAAAGAAAGAGTTCCAGATAGATGAGTTTCTGTTAAAAAGTTATTTTGGGAAGCTGAGAGGTTTTCCAAAGTGAAGGGCAATCCATGAGCACTGGAGTTGGACTTACCCAACATCTGTTTCTGCTCCTGGGGAGGGGCAGCAGCCAGCATGGAAGCTGTTAGTGGCTCCTGGCCCTGCACATGTACTGCAGGCTGAGGTGCCTGTAAAGGGCACAAATGAGGGGTCTGAAATAGGTATTAAGCTGATTGTTTCATATTTAGACACTACTAAGATACTCCCCTTCCTAAAACACAATTTTTGTCAAGCTTTCAGCAGGTTTAAGCTTGGGAAAAGGTGCCCTTGGCTCACAAACACACTCCCTCCAAGTCCTGTAATGTCACACAGGGGCACTGTAAATATCTTACAAAAATTGGGTCAAACATGGTGAAACACTGAGAAAAAGAAACAGGCATGGATGTTGCTCTTACAACACAGAGGTTTGTGGGAAAAGCAAACTGTGATACCCTAGTGAGGACTTGGCAAAGAAGGGGAAGAGAATAAAATGGTCACAAAAATGGGAACACAAGGAAAACATCCTTGCAGCAAGGACAAAAGGGCTTGGGAACACAAAACAGATAAAACAACCAGGGTGCCCCTGGCAAAACTGCCAGGTGTTTAAATCCCAAATGATGCCTGTCTGGGTTATAAAAGTAGCTTGAAGTTTCTATAAAAAAATAACACCTCAGTTGGATGTAAAACCTGCTGGGCTGCAGTAACTGCAGGGCATTCCCAGCCCAGCCCTGGTGTTACCTGCAGAGGTTGCACTCCTGGGTGTGGGCTGCGAACACTTGAGGCATATTTGTATGGAGGAACAGCTCTGGGAGCAGGAGCAGCTACAGGAGGACGAGGAGCTAAGGTCTGTGCTGCTGTGCCAACACCTGCCAAGGAAGGAGAACAGAATGGCAAAGACCTGCAGCAAGTTGGGATGTCTGGTGTTAACTGCTGAATTGCTTGGCACAGTAACATCTAGGATACTTCGAAAATACTCTCCAAAATGCAAGTGGTTACTTTAAGAAGGGGTTATGCTCCCTAAAACTGAGCCATGGATTCCACATCTTGCATTTTCTAGCTGTTCACTGGACTGAAGTGAATTTGGATGTTCTACTCTGAAAGCAAAATCCATAACCTACAGAGCCTTTTGTTGGGTTTTTTTGGTTGTTAAGTGTTGCAGAGGTGTAGAGATGAGTCCCAAACCAGTGGAAAACAACCCATCTGGATTCCTACTGCTGTGCTGTAGCACCAACTGTCCCAGACCTGCACTGCACAGCGAGGAATAGGAAAGAGTCAGGTGCTGCCTCTGTCCCTTGCTCCAGAAGGCAAATCTCCATAGCATCCTCCTCCCTGATGGCCAAGGGGAAAAGCCCAGGAGCAGACACCTTACCAACTCTCTGGGCAGCAGCTGGGAGGCCACGGGAGGCTGGAGCATTGGCAGGGGCCAGATGGCGCAGGGCTGGCCGAGGTCCTGACTGCCTCATGGCATTGGGCATTCCCTGGAATCCTGAGGGAAGAAATGAGGGGGAAATCTTCAAAACAGAACCAACTGGCAAGTCAGAATAGTCAGCTCCAGGGGTTGTGCATGGAAAGGAAAGCATGCATTGTTCCTGCTGGGAAGGACAGCCACAAAAAAGGTCATCCAACCAACTCACCTTGAGGTCTTCCTCCTTGCTGCCAGCGTGGGTTGGGTCTCATCTGTGTCATTTGGTTGGGTGCATAGTAAGTGGGTCTGCTCTGAGCCTGAAGAGAGATCAGACAAGCTCATCTAAGTGAATGACAAACACTGTTTACAACATGTTTTGCCAGGACTCAACAACACTCAGTCAGATGAAGAGAACAGGCAGCTGGCAAGTCCCAATTAACTCCAGTCTGCATCCTCATTAGGAGAGTTCTTTGCTTATAGGCATAAGAAAGGCTCAGCGAGGTTACAGCAGCTGAACCAACAAACCTCTAAGGTTAAAAAAACCCACTCCAGCTCAGCTCACCTGGGGCACAGCAGGCATGAAGTATCCCCCAGCAGCAGGCTGGAACTGGTTGATGATGGTGTTGGCAGGCAAGGCTCTCATCCCAGCGATGCGCTGCATGTACTGGTTAGTTAGATGGGCCTTCCTCTCCTCTTTCCTCTGTGCCAGTGCCACATACAGTGGCTTTGAGCCCACAATCCTCCCATTCATCTCTGTCACAGCTTTTGTAGCTTCCTCTGGAGATGAAAAGCAGACAAAGCCAAACCCTTTGCTCCGTCCATCTTCCAGCATCACCTGCAGTAGAGATCAGTTGCTAGTGGAGCATCAGTTACCACAACTCAACCTAAGAATCCCCATTTCAGTCAGGTAGGACAGCACTGTTGCAGAGGTGTAGAGACAGGTACTCAAAGAAGAGTCACCTGTCTGGATTTGCTCTGCTTTGCTCTCAGCACCATGTGTCCCCAGGCCCACACTGAGCAGTAAGGAATGGGAAAGATTTGGTGCAGCCTCAAATGCATGAAGGAAAATGCCACCTCATGCTTATCATGAGTCACCTCAAACCAGCATGTTTGCCACTTCCTGCTTCCTCTTTTGGTAAGGGAATGAAGTTTTCAGTAAATCCCCATCAAGACCCCCAAAAAATCTCTAAATTTCTTAGCCCAGATGTTCTTAGAACCAGAACCAGAGGATACAAGAATCAACCCCACGTCAGCCAACAGTTCCTTCTTCAGACTTTGAAATTCAGATACCCCCAAACCCCACAATACCTTGGCACTTGTTATTGACCCAAAAGGTGAGAACTCCTTCCTCAGTTTTTCATCATCTATAGTGTCATCTAGGTTCTTAATGTATAGGTTAACACCCTGGAAGGGAGAGAACAGTAAGACACTCCTAACATTAAAGGAAATCTCGAGTACATCTCCTGTTATCCATCTGCCAGTGCTGTAATTTGTCTGAAAACTCTTAATTTAGCATCATGTTCCTTTCAAACCACCCAAAGCTGAAGGTGATAAATGTTGCAAAGGCGTAGAGACAAGTCCCACTGTGGTGAAAAGGAGCTTGTCTGGATTTCCTTTGCTTTCCTGTCGCATCCTGTGGCCCCAGTCCAGCACTGACCCTCAAGGAGTGGGGAAGTTTCAGATGCCTCCTCTGACATGCCCTAGTTCTGCCCTAAATTAGACAGACAACAATGCAGTTCTGCTCTCTCTTCCCATCCCTCTAGGTATCCCCATTTGACAGTCAAAGACACTGCATGGCTGTTTTCTCACATCCTCCTGAACACTTTGGCTGCCAAGACCATACCCTGATGTTCCCTTTCCCACCAAACACCAGGGAGACACCTCAAGTGTTAACTCACAGGGCAATGAATGCTTTGCCAATTCAAGTCTGTCAACCCACTCAAAATGGTGCTTAAATGCAAAAGAGGAACAGACTATTCACCTGGTATCTGCTGAGTCTCTCCTGTTTTAGCTGCTCAAACCTCCGTTTCAGCTCTGCCTGGCGCTCAGCCTTCTTCTGTGCTCGGCCCACAAACAGCATTTTCCCATTGATATCCTTCCCATTCATTTCTTCTACTGCCTGCATGGAGGAAACTGTCAGCTGCTGAAGCCAGAGAGCACCTGATCCTATTACAGGAACAGGACTGCCCAAAGTTCACCTCCTATCCCTGCCTGAAAGCCAATAAACCAAAGTTTGCATATTGACTTTGCATGTAAGGAAGGCAATGTGAACATTCTGTGTACAGAAGGTTTCTATTTAACAAGGAGCTAATTAAAGACTGAAGTTAGCAGAACACACTGACACCACCAGCAGCAATTTGTGAAGTTATCTCCACTCTTTCTTGGAATTAAGACTGAATTTTACTGAGCATATTGCTCAGGGAACAGCATTTCTAAGCTATGTTCTCACTTGGAGACACCTTCCTCCTCCTTAAGCCCTGCACTGTACTGTTTCTTCAGCAATTAACAGGCTTGATTGTACCACTCCACTCTGTGTGGAGCCAGTAATCAGCAGAAATGCCAAGTTACCCAAGCTAGTGAGGTACAAAGGGTTTCTAAATTCCCACCTCTAGAAGAGATTATACCTGAGGCAGAATTTTCTTCCTTTTCAGAAACAAGTTCCCATGATAAACCAAGTTTTTCTTCTCTGAAGATACCCAAGCAACAACAGCAACAAAAAAATTGGTCCTACCTTGTTAGCCTCTTCATGCTTTTCAAAGCTTACAAAGCCAAAGCCTTTGGACTTTCCAGTGGGGTCTGTCATGACTTTAACACTTAAAGTTTTACCTGTTACCAAGGGACAGGTTTAGTAAAATATCACAACATTATTTCAAGACTATTAAATTCCTTATAACAGCCCCAGCCCTCAGCCTCATGCCCAACATTTGGCACAAGCACTGCCCACACCTCAGCCCCCAAGTGCCCCAGGTAGAGCTACACAGATGGTAACAACACTCAAACCACCACAGTTCACAAAATCACAGCCACATTAGAAGTACTTCTGTATTTACCATATTTGCCAAACATCTCCTTTAGCCTCTCATCATCCATGTCATCCCCAAAGTTTTTAATATAGACATTGGTGAACTCCTTGGCCTTGGCTCCCAGCTCAGCCTCCCGCTCCTTACGAGACTTGAACCTCCCAACAAATCTGTAAGAGAGGAGGAAAACCCCAATAAACAGATTGTTTGCAAGAGTGCAGGAACAATGTGTGACTTGTGGCGAGGCAGAAAAATGAGTGTGTAGTAGGAGCTGGGAACGGGGACAAGAAAGGATGACAGAAAAGAAGGACAAACAAGCCACAGAGCAACCAGAAAAAAATCACCTGTGCTATGGTCAGCCAAGGATACCCACCCAGCTCTGCAGTGGAGAGTTCTGACCCTAACACCCCACCCCAACCCCTAGCAGAGAGAGGTGACAAATCAAGGCTCGGTCAGGGAAACCCACCAGTCCTGGAATGGAGGGGTAGCAGGCCATGGCTTGGGCAGGGTCACTCACCAGCCCTGGAGTGGAGAGGTAGCAGGCCAAGGCTTGGGCCAGGAGAACCAGTGCCTTGTGTGTCCCTGTTAATACCGAGATGCATCCCGGAGCATGTGAGCGCTGCTGCTGGCGGCTGTGACACTCACACTTTGCGGTCGTTGAGCAGCATGCCGTTCATCTTCTCGATGGCTCTATCTGCAGCATCCTGGGTCTCAAAGTGCACAAAAGCGTAGCCCTTAGAGCCATTCTCATCACACACCACCTGCACACGTGGAAGGGAAACAAAATATTAGCTCTCTGAATGGGTTCTCTCCTCCGTCGCGCTCAGGAACGTCGATAAACGCAACCGCTGAGGGTCAACACGAGGGAAAAGTCATCTGTGGCTCAGGCTTGATAGGACTTCAGCAAGCCCTGAGCTTTTGATCAGCTCTGCCTTTCAGAAACTCTACTCCTCCCCACTGAAATATGTCCCTTTCATGCCCCATGCTGAACTGTCTGATCATGCCCCTGCGACAACAAAATGGGACAAAACCAACCCCATCTCACCTTGCAGGACAAAATGTTGCCAAACGCTGAGAATGTGTCATAAAGTGCCTTGTTATCAATGGATTTGTCCAGGTTCTTAATGAAGACATTCCCAACCCCTGATTTCCTCAAGGAAGGGTCTCTCTGAGACCACATGATGCGAATGGGTTTTCCTTTGATCACGTCAAAGTTCATGGTATCCAGAGCTCGTTCAGCTGCAAGAGAAGCCAAGAAGAGATTTCTGTGGGTTGTTCCAGAATAAGGGTTTCCATCAGGTGGGTGATCATTTTCTCTGCATTTTGCTCAGCTCATGGAAATATTTGGGGTATTATCACAGCCAATCCATGACTTGTAGCTCAATGTTTTAGGGGACTGCTCAGCTCTGGAGATATTTGGGGTATTATCACAGCCAACTGATGACTTGTAGCTCAATGTTTTAGGGGAGTTCCTTGCAGCACAGTCACTAGACATGTGAAGTATGTAACAGACTATTTTAAATGTACCTTATGCAATATTTTAAACTACCACAGCAAAATGGATGGCAAAATGCCTGAGGTTTATTAGCTGGGTTCTTAATTATGTTCAAGGTAAATTGCTCTATCAAAAGAAGGAGTGGAAATACAGGAACCCCTTGTAAAAAAAAAAAAAAAAGGATAAAGAAAATGACTGTTTGGCTGGTTTGCTTTTCCCAAAACTCACATCTCCCCATACACATTTCTATTCAGAGAAAAGGATCATCTCCCTGTCAGGGCAGGGAGAATGTGAACAAACACATGGCTGGCTGAGAGGACAACATGAGTCAGCCTCTATACAACTTATTTGGCCAAAAAAAATGATTCCAAACTTGCTCAAACTAAAGATAACAACAAGAGTGGACAAAATTCTGGAAATAAAAAAGTTCATATCCCCAGTCTGATTTACAGGGAAGTGTTTATCCAAGCTCCCAAACCCCAGCACTGACACTCTAACCCACACTGAACCCCCCTCTATGCTGCTATTTTTGCTGCTACTGGTATATTAAAAGGATCATTACGTACACACATCAGGATCCTGTTCATAAAACTGAGATGCTTGGACTGTTCTGTGCCAGAAAACACTCCCAGCATGGAGTGAGCAGGGAAAAAGAAAGACTGTTCATTCCCAGCATGA
>NW_008668695.1:9472-10033 GCF_000695815.1 Acanthisitta chloris
AAAAGGGCAGAACTCAAGTTTTCCAGATTTGTTTGGCTCAGTTCTTTCAGGCTACCTTCACCCTGTGATACACGCTGGTTAGGTTTCAGGAACAGAAAAGTCAAGGGAAAGACCAATTTAAACACTTTTCATGTGATTTCACTAGTGCAGTCTGAGTAACTACTCACTGTGTCCCAAAATTATCTCTAGAAATTCCAATGGGACGTTGCCTATCAAACCTCCTGCACTCCCTACCCCCAATGCCAAATTCAACTACTGCATGAAAGTTTCTGAGAATTTTTCATATGCTTTGAAATAACTTTTGTTGCTGTTGCTTTTTCAATTGAAGTGGGGGCATCAGTTTCTCCCAGTCCTTCACCCATCCATCCAGCTGGAAAAAAAAAGCTCTGCTGGACTTCCTTCCTGAAGTAGTCAGACTTGAGGGAAAAAAAAAAAAAAAAGTAATTTCAGATTCTACCAGCTCAAAGGTGTTAAATGCAATTAACTGCCAGGCTAAAATGATTCCTCAGCTGCTACTCAGAGTCCATAAGACCAAGGTCCATTCCTAGTAGGCAGTTCAGC
>NW_008668695.1:10195-15386 GCF_000695815.1 Acanthisitta chloris
ACCAGAGGGAACTGTGAAACGTCCCCACAGCAGCCACTGAGACACAGACTAGTTAGGAGCTTAGCCCAGTCCCTTCAGGCTTCCTAAGCATACACTTAAGATACTATTGCACTGCTCTTTCAACAGGTTGCTGCTGCTCCACTCTATTATTATACCCTGCTTGGAGTTGGCTCAGACACTGTGAGCAGGGACAGCCCTACATGGATTCCCTGATTTGAGGGAGGTCTGTCATACCCTCAGGTGGAAACACAATCCCACTAGAGCAGGACCTCAGGAAACATGGAAAGGATCAGCAAGAGTTCTGTGAATGACTCACACTAAGCACATCTGATTCATTTCCTTAATCTGAGCAAACACCTTCTCATTTTCTTCTATTTCAACCACAAAGCTTCGGCCATTTCAGTTCCTGTATCTGTTTCTCTCCCACTGGTTCCTGTCATCCTTCCAGCAGACTCAACTGCAACTCGTATCTAGAACATTAGACACACTCTTAACCCCTTTCAACTTCCTTTTAATTCCTCTTCTATGGCCTTCTGACTAGGGGCTTCCTTTTCATTCCTCTTCTATGGCCTTCTGACTAGGAAAATCATCTGAACACTCACTGCAGTTTGCCTCAGGCCTCGGAGTAATTAACCTCTCCTTGATGCAGAGCTAACACAATGCTGGAATTAGTGACTGTGGTTGAGCAGGATGAAGTCAGAAAACCACATACACCCCCTAAGATTCACCCAGGAGAAACTCCACACAAGTTTTAGTCAGCAAGGATGGAAACGATGCAAACCTCCAGGTTCTCACTTAGGTCACTAAGCAAAAAAAAAAAAAAAAAGGGAAAAAAACCCACTGACAACAACAGCACAGAGTGCAAATTTAGCCACTCATTTCCTAAAGGAGAAGGTGCACACAGAACACATTTAACTCCCTTGGTGGCTGAAGTGAGAGCAAAGTGCTGCTGCAATGGAGCATATGTCTCTTCCCTTTTAACTTCACACCTGCACTTACATTACACAAATCTTCCCTTATGTTATCATCTCCTCTTCAAGGGAGAGAACAAACAAGAAGTTTATCTCTACTCCTCTACAACTTCTTCTTCCAAGACTTATCTAATCTCAGCTCCGGGATCCTCCTTGGCTTGGGAAATATTCTGCTTTCCCTGTACTTTCAGAACATCTTATCTCTGTTTCTCTGCTTCATGACTTGAGTTGTCACGTCATGACCATCAATGCTGGAAACCCTTGGAATGGAATTAAATTGCATGAAGAAGACGTGAAAAGGGAAATTCAGCTTTTCTTTCAAATGAAATGAGTTTTCCTTCACGATTTCCCAGTCAAAGAGGATAAATATTAACAACCACAGCTGAGCAGGAACCAGCTAGAACTTTGAAGCATTTTCCTTAATCTGCCTATCACAGTCTGACAGGCTCAGTATTCAGCATTCCCTGGTTACTACAGCAAAGAACTGCAATCAAAACCAGCAAAGCTCATTGTCCCTAAAAATAACCTCTCTGCAGCAGACTACCAGTGAACAATGCACAGCCTGAAAGCAGCTCCTTCCAGGGTCAAGCATCACTCCACTAGCTAACAAAATGTAAAGAAAGACACAAGTTTTCACCCAGTTTGGACACAAACTCTGGAAGTACAGAAAACACTCAAAATGTAAAACACAAGTTTTCACCCACTTTGGATACAAACTCTGGAAGTACAGAAAACACTCAGGATGTGACATTGTGAGCTCCTCCTGGCCCAGGTAATTAGCTAGTTGACTTGCTCTGTGGCCCTAGGGACAGAGTCCTTTCTACCACCAAAAAAAAAAAAAAGGGTTAAAACTGTTTTCTTCTGATTTACAAGACACTTACCCTTAACACAAGTTTTCACCCACTTTGGATACAAACTCTGGAAGTACAGAAAACACTCAGGATGTGACATTGTGAGCTCCTCCTGGCCCAGGTAATTAGCTAGTTGACTTGCTCTGTGGCCCTAGGGACAGAGTCCTTTCTACCACCAAAAAAAAAAAAAAGGGTTAAAACTGTTTTCTTCTGATTTACAAGACACTTACCCTTCCTCAACAGTTGCCAGGGAAATGTAAACCATCACATAGCAACTTCTTTAACACCTACTGCCACTTCAAACATACAACCTGTCCACAAGAACTTCTCTACATGTTTGCAGAGCACAAAACTTCCCAATTACTTTCAGTGCTGTGTATTGCCACCTTGAAAACAATCCCAGTTTCTGCACGTCACAATAAACCTTATATTCTTCACGTTCAAGTCTGATTTGGAGAGATCACAACACACCAACAATTTTACCTCTTCCAAATTACCTGTTCATGTTCTGCTGCATTACAGGTAGTACAGTAGCTGCCTTTTTTTTGTTTTTTTTTTACTTAAGCAAAGTAACACACACTGCAGTTTGCCACACAGAAGAAATGTGGAGCATTTCAGCAGAGATCTCTTCGTGAGGGCAGGAGGAGCTTGACTATTTCTCCTTCCCAATAGTCACTCAATGATTAGGTTTAAATCACTTGACCTTCTAAGACCTACTAGTAACAAGACACCACTTACTTGCTCCAAGTATCACTCCAAGTCCAGGAGCTTCCTAAAATGTCTGCTGCCTCACCAGGAGCCCAGAATGGTGAAGCTCCCTCTCAACTCCTGCCTAGTTATTACCATAAAAGATTACCTGGGAACATCTTGCAAAGACACTCATTTGTACAAGGTGCAGATGTGACCAGCAACTCTTCCCTTCTCACATCACCTCTACAGATTACACAGCTCTTCTCTAATTTTAGAGAACTTCATCTATACTTTTGCACCACATCATCCCAGCACTTATCTAATCCAAGCCCTGAATTCCTTATTCCTTACTCCTGCTGCTTGTTTTTACATCTCTTATCCTGCAAAACAAGATCAGAGGCAAAGGCAGGTGAGCTGGGTGAGCTGTACCTTCGCTTGTTCAGCACATGAATGAATGTATAAAAGTAGTTTTATAAGAGCAGGACAGGATCACATAGATTCTCAGGCTCTTTCCTTCGCACCAAGAAGTATTAAAACACAAATATTTAGCCTGCATAAAAAGCATTTCTGAGAGTTCCATGATTGAGAAATCACACAGTGGGGTGCAAGCCAGATTTTGATCAGCCTGGCAAGAGAAAGTGCCCAGTCAAATCAGTCTATATCCCAAGGAAAGGACATCAGAAGCTACTTGGACCTGGGGGAAGACGGAAGCTCTGGGAAAATGTAAAGCAGGATAACCTACTACAAGCTAAAGGGAAGTTTATTTGCTGCTCAAGTCTGTGCTGCTGTGAACTGATTCTGAATTCAAGGGAAAGTTCACTCTCACCTATCCTTTGAATGCTGCTAAATCACAGCACAGAGCAATAAAACTTGCACAAGTCAGCAAGCAAAAGCTCTGAAAACTAGGGCAGAAAACGGTGACCCATTTTTCTTCCAGAAAAGACATGTTCCAAAATGACCTCTCCTGTCCCATCTTTCACATGCTGCCTCTGGAATACCTACCTGGGCAGGAAACAAATTCAAGTGTGAAAAAAAAGGAAGAGTCTGGCAAGAGCAAAGCAACATCTGCACATGAGACAACCTGGTATCCCATGCATTGAATTATGCCTCTTCTTTCCCATTAGAGCAAGACCACCACTTTTCCCAGGACTGGGAAACACATCCAGCTGCTTGCACAAACACAGCAGCCCATCAGATATCCCAAATATCAAACTGGAGTGAGTGGAGCAGCCAGAAGATCAGTCAGTTAACTGAGCATTCAACCAGGGTTGACTACCCTGAACTTTTTCTGGGACTGACTGCACAAACACCCATAAAAATAGCCCCAAACAACACCAGAACAAAGAGGAACACAGTGGGGATTGCTCTCTTAGGTGAGGAACAAACCCAAATCTCCAAAATCTGCTGCCAGTAACAGAAGTAGGTCTAATTATCAGAGCTGCCATCAAGACGTGCAGATTATTTTGTCACTAACAAGTGGTTACTTACCCTGCAACTGCAATACTGTGGCAGGCAGCTACATGGTAACACACACCAACAGCAGCGGGAATTTGGGGGGTGGGGAGGAGGAAAAAAAAAGGTGAAAAGTGAAGGAAAAAAGCCAGGGATGTTGTTGCAATCAGCACTTACCATCTGCAGGCTGCTGGAAGTTGACGTAGGCATACCCGAGGGAGCGGCGAGTGATCATATCCCTGCAGACCCGAATGGAGAGCACAGGACCAGCTGGGCTGAACTTCTCATACAGCATTGCCTCGGTGATATCTGGGTGCAGGTCACCCACGTAGAGTGAGGCCATGGGGTAACTGCTGGCTGCAGTGTTCATCTTCCCCTCGCCACCTGCTCCCACCAGGGGACTAAGTTGGGGTTTTTTTCTTAAGGTTTCTCTAAGTCGTGCTCCCACCAGGGGACTAACTTGTGGTTTTTTTCTTAAGGTTTCTCTAAGTCAAGCTGCTGCTAAATACTTAATTTTGAGGCAACACTCAAATTAAAACCTTGGCTCAGCTGGGAGCTGCACACACAGCGTGGGACAGGGAGGCTGCAAGGTAACCAGAGCGTGGGGTGTAACAGCTGTAACGGGAGAACAAGCCTGAAAACCACAAAAAAAAAAAAAAAAAAACCCTGCTAAAGTTAAGCCTCCACCAGAGCAGGTTTCGGACACGAAGCCAAAATTCATTCGCCAGTCTCTTTTCCAAACGTCAGATCGAGACAAAAACCCTTCCACGAGCTGCTAAAAAAACCACGTCCCTTATTTGGCTTTAATTTAGCCCAAATCCTGCGGAGCAGTGTGTGGTCGGTTTCCTAAGGAGGGAGAAAAAATAATTAAAAAAAAACCCCAAACAACAAAAGAAGAAAAAATAAACCTCTTGAAAACATGCATCTACATGAACATTTGTCTTTAAATTAGGTCTTTTTTAGGTTGTTATCCTAGAGAAATAGACAACACGGAGCACTGCGACAGGGCAGCATGTGTGTGGCTGGAGGGAGGGAGGAGGGAAGGAAGGAAGGACAGAGGGAGGGAGGAAAGGAAAGGAAAGAGGGAGGGAGGAAGGGAGGGAAGGAAAGGAAAGAGGGAGGGAAGGAAGGAGGGAGGGAAGGAAGGAGGGAGGGAGAAAAGGAAAGAGGGAGGCAGAGGGAGGGAGAGAAAGAAGGAGGGAAGGAAAGAGAGAGAGAAGGAAAGAG
>NW_008668696.1:0-6864 GCF_000695815.1 Acanthisitta chloris
ATATATATATACACACCTTTAGAAAAACCCCAAATAACTAGTTTTGAAACAAGTGAAGATGACCACGTGAATGCATTTTCTGTAGTGCTTCACTGAGGTGGTGGCTAAAAAAAAGCTGGGTTGAGAGTATGCTGCCAGGTAGGTGCCTGACTCACCTGTGGTATTTGCAGTGACCTGCTCCTCACCTGGTGAATTTTTGTGTCCTCGCCCTTCAGTGAAAGCTGCTCATGTACTTTCTATTTGCTCCAGAACACGTAGATGTTGTGAGCTGCCAGCCTGCCTGTTAGGATTGTAGTCAAAAGGAAGAGCATAGAATTGTAAAGGTTGGAAAAGGCCTCTAAGATCATAGAGTCCAGCCATTAACTCAGTACTGCTGAATCCACTACTAAACCATGTCCCTAAACACCCCATTTTTTGAACACTGCCCCATTCTTTGAACTTCCACCTCCACTGATAGCTGCTCTGCCAGCAAATCTCCTCCCAGACATGGGAATGCCAGAGACACAGCTATTTATTACAGGTATAATTAAGGAGCTGTGTTTTTAACAACGTAGTGGTGTGGATAGCAGTGGCTGCTTCTCTAAAAAGTCTTTTCTTTAAAATGGGAGAGGAAAATCCAAGTTCTGGGAAGTGGAGCTGGGACTGAGGAAAAAATCTGGGACAGCTCCAAAGATCTGATCTTTCATCTGATCTAGGGCACTTCAAGCTACTTTTGGCAGCTGCAGTCTTTAAAACCTGGAACCCTGGTGATATTCTTATGCAAATTAGAAATACTACACTGAGGAAGAGTCAGTAAATGTCTATGAAAATCCAGGCAAAATTTGCAAAGCCATTTGCTGGCCAGTGAGGGGAACATGCTGATGCCTAGGAGGCACATATGCAGCAGCCCTTACTTGTCCATGCAGAAACTTTCCGAGGAAGATTTTTCTGTTCTTGGCTGTTCTGCAGCTTGGTCCAACACAGTGTGTGACATCTGGGTTGAGTCATAACATGAAGAAAGTGGGTTTTGTTTCCAGGGTGAAACTCTCTTGTGGAAAATTCCTTTATTGTTCAATGGAGAATAACAACTTCTCTGCAGAATTTTTACACTGTTCTGTAGCATTTTTAGTAACTATATTTTAGTTTGTTGCGAGAAATTTGCATGGACTCTTGTTTAACTCAGAAATCCTTTGAGACTGAATCACATGCCTTTTGGTCCTTACATTGTGAGGGATAAAGCACAGATGCCACCAGTTGTCTTAAGAAGGGCAAAAGTGTCCCCCCCAATGGAATGTGAACAGGACACTGGAACTGTAATATGCAGACAGTGTCTGGTTTGAGGCACAGGTTAATTTGCTCTTAATGTGTGTCAGTGGCAAGGCTTCTGGCAAACAATTAGCTTGTCTTAAAGAGAAAGGCTGTATCAATATTATGAGCATTTCAAATTTGTAAATGGAAAACTTGCTTGCCTTTCTTCACATTTCTCTGGTTTATGGTAGGTGCTTTCTGTGCTTCGAGGTTTTTTTGCCCTTGCTTGCAGTGTTAGAAGTTGTTAGTCAACAAGAGGAACAAATTCTGTTTTCATTTTAGGAAATCCTGTTATAATTCATTCTTTTTTCATTGTCTCAGAATTTAATAACAGACTTGGGAAGGTTTTGGATACTTGTTTCAGTAAACTAGAATTCTCAGCTTGATGGAAATTAATTTGCTTGTGTCTCTGAGAGATGAGATATACCTGGCCACTAAAATTCACTGACTTTTATTCAAGGTTTTGCCATGTAATCCTATTCTGGCTGTGTTCACTTCAAGTGAGTGAATGAAGATTTCTATAAACACTTTTCCTTTCTGATTATGGCTGCTTTGCAACATGGAAGTTGTGAGAGCCATCCTGGTAAGAAACAGAGCTGCTAAGAGCAGAACCACTGAGCAATGTTACAGTTAGAAACCATGGGACATGTCAGCATGGTTACAAGCAGGCACTAAAGTTAAGCTTCACAATTCTGTGAGAGTGAAGTTACAGCACGAGCCCTCAAGAACAATATCTATGTACTATTGCAGATTGATTTAGTGACTTTGTTGTTTTTACTTTAGGCCTGCTGCCACAGCAGTGATATCGTTGGCATTTGGACGTTACATTTTGGAACCTTTCTTTATGCAGTGTGAAATCCCAGAACTTGCAATTAAACTTATTACAGCTGTTGGCATCAGTAAGTATCCAATTTTAGCTTTCAGGGAAAGGTTAAGATTATATAAATCCAAACAAAAAAAGCTGCAATCACACACTGAGCAGGTAGGTTTTTTGTGTGAATTGTTAATGGCTGTGCATCCAATGCCAAGGGCATCTGCATGACATTTTGCCTGGGTATGTGTTTGTGAACAAACTCAGTTCTAAAAAGACTTGGAGACTTTATTAATGGCAGGGAAAAATCTATTGCCAAGGCTGAGACTGTTGCCACTTGAATTAATGGCTGAACTCTCATTACTTTTGTGAAAGCAATTTCAGTCCCTAAGAGATGGTGAGACATTGCCAGAGATATGGAAGAATGATTACCTGCTTTTAAGTGCTTTGTTCTACCTCTGTTTTAGGAGGCAATTGAGTGCCAAGTATGATGCCATGAAGAAATATAGCTCTCTTGAGTGCAGACAGGCAACATGAGATCATCTTCCCTAGTTCCACTCTACGTCATGGCAATAAACCTTATTGAGGCACTTGTGGTTCAGGAAGCAGGAACCCAGCCTTGAAAGCAGAGTATACAGTTTGGTGCATGGTTGTTACCAGCAACTTGTCCTACTTGTGCTAACTTTTCAGTTAGTGTAAAAGAGACTGTTTAGGGTTACAGAAAACCAAAATTTGCAATGGAAAGTGTAAGGCTACCCAGAGAGCATGAGCTCTGTAGTGTACCTGGGCTGTTGTGATGGGTGCATGAAATGGGAAGGAATAAACAATGGGATTGGGACTTTGGAGCCTGTGCCTGTAGCATTAGAGGCTTATTTCCAGTTCTGTCTGGTGACCGGTGAGGATGCTCCATGTGAGCACACATTGGCATTCAGCTGTGCTGAATGGGGAGTGTGGAGTTAGACCTAAGTAGAAACAGATTGTTCCTTTCAATATGCTTAGTGCACATACCAGAAACAAAAGCGCCAGAAAAAGGAATTAAGACATGCAAAATGATCAAAGGCCCACGGGATATCCCTTCAGTTCTGCACAATAATAGGTTCAGATGACTTTTCTTTCTTTGGGGTAAGGAGGTCAATTGACATTGAAATTTCCAGTCTCCAGGTTACTGTGGCTTTTTGCAGGAGTTCTCTTGGTAAGATTTCCCTTCTGCTGGGAGTGTTAAAAAATCAGTATGTGACCACATTTCTTTCTAACTTAATTATGCACAAACTATAGGTATCATAGGAATAATTGAATTAAGGGCTTGAATTTTGAGGTCAATGACTTTTTACAGCTACATCTGCCTAAAACATTTCAGTGTAAGATAAGGGCGAAACAGATGTTAGGTAAATCAAGGTCACTGAGACAGAAGGAATGTTAAGTGAGGACTCCATCAAAGCATTTTGTTAAGTGCATGTAATTCAAGCACAATAGGTGAACAATTTGAAATAGGTTTTTATTGCTTTTAATTTAAGTGCAAATCTGTGTGATAAACCAGGTTTTGGTAAAATAATTAAACAAAGAAGTAGCATTGCAGGGTGGATGGAGTTGAGCTGAAATAATCACAGCCTAAAGGGAGAGAGGTCACAGAATGCAGCTCCTTTGGTGAGCTTTGGTCTGGGCAGCACAGGTAGGATGAGCTGGCATTTCACTGAAAGCTCATGATGGTGAATAGGACAATGCTGAGGAAACAGTACCATGTCAGACTGAGACTTGATCTTAATTCTTTGCAGTATGCTCTGCAGTGGAGTTTCATTTCTAGTAGTCTTACAACTTCTGCTGCACTTAAGCTCAGGGATCCCAGTGTCTGACTGTTTTCTTTGTATGGTAAGAATCAGCTCCTGTGGTGATAATTGTTATGAATGTTTGGTATTGCACATGTAGGCAGTGATAGGTAAGATTAAGCTGGTGTTGAGATGAACAGATACTCTGGAGCCCTGAAGATCTTATAATCCAATTTAATGGTGCCAAAAGCAGTGTTTGCTTCCACCGCAAATTTTAAGTTCATCAGAAAATGAAATGATGGCCTTTTGTCTTATTCGTGCCTGGTTCCTTCTTCCTCCTTGCCTGATGAGAGAGTGTTCCTTGCGTATCTGTCTTTATTGCACAAGGGAAAGGCAGTGGAAGGCACTATTAAACTCTGTCCTTGGGTGAGACTTTGTTCCATTGTTTTACCTTGTCATTTCTCATAATACTAGAAAGGGCAGGGAGAGATTTTGAAAAATCTTCAGGTGATCCCCTGATCCCAAACACAATCAACGTTATTCAAACAATTTCTTATAGATATTTGTCTAAACTGGTCTTAAAATCTGGAGTGTGGGAGTTTTTGAAGCCTCATGGCATAATGTCATATTGTAGTCCATTTTTTTCTATCCTAATCGCAACACAGCTTTTCTCTTTCCTTTTTTTTCCCCACCTAAATCTCCTTTTATACATTCTAAGCCTATTATTAAAAGATTTCCTGAGATGGATGCAACCAGGATTACGCTGGGGAGTGGCAAGTACTGTTGCTCCTCTACCAGCTGCAAAAAAATATTTCTTGTAGAGGGGCTACAGCCCATTCGGTTCCCCACCATTCCCCCTCTGTGCCTCCAGGGTGAAAAAAGAATGTTGGTGCAGAGAAGATGTAGATCAGATGACAGCTAAAATGGAACTACTGGAAATGAGGACCTTTAAAAAAATCCCTTCTTGCTTTCTTATTTATAGAAAAAAGCACATGTGCTGGGCACAAAATTCCCCTCAAAAACAGGGTTGGTCAGAGCAGTCTTGAACAATCTGTAGAAGTAAATTTTCTGTTCCACAATATGCTGCTTTCATTTTTTCATTGTCATTGTTTTGATTTTTAAATTTCATTTTTTACTAAAAACAACCAACCAAAATGTCCAACTTATTCAGTGGCTTGGTAGAGAGAAGGATGCTTGTATGGATGCTCTTTTCAGATATCACAGTTTTCTGAACCTCTGAAGCAAGACCTGCCTGGTTTTTTTCAAACTTAGAAATCACTTAAGTCCATTTGATATTTCTTAAGTAAATCTTCATGAGAAGAAAAATTTAGACAAATACTGGATATGCATATCTCAGTCTTTCTGTTGGACTGCCATAAACTTGTTCTAAGCTCAGTCAGTTTTACTGTACCCAAAAGAAAAGCAAACATCTCAAAGATTTTTTTATTACATCATACTTTTCATAGACTCATAGAATCATAAAATGCTTTGGGTTGGAAGGGATCTTAAAGGTCACCCTGTTATGGGCAGGTGAGCAGGTGCAACCTTCCACTAGACCAGGTTGCACAAAACTCCATCCAACCTGGCCTTGGACACTTCTAGACACAGGATGTCTAGTTAACTGCAATTTTTATGAAAATGAGTGGCCAGGTAGAGGAGAGAGAAGCTGGATGTGCCCTAGCACAGGGAAATACACCTGAAGAAAATTCAAGCAGACCAGCCCTTCTAACTGCCCAACTTTGCTCAGTAAGACAAAACAGCCCCAGGATACAAAGCAAAATGGATGTTGTCCACCTGTTCTGAAGCTCAAGATGGTCTTTTTAGGAGAAAGGTTTTAAAATTCATTTTTTTCTTCAAGTGAAAGCAGGTAGACTCTTCCATATTTGTTGTTTCTTCCAATGAAGAAACATCCTATCATTGTCCCTATCATTGCAAAGCATGATGATAGTACAAAAAAAGCCCTGCATTCATATTGCTTTATTTGTATGTTTTAATTCTTTTTCTAATGGTAAACTTAAGTATAATGGTAAACGGAAGAGGTAAATTATGCTGTGCAAAGGTATTGAACTTTTCTATCAATAGGTAACCTGAATGGAAACACAATCTTAACTGAGTCTGTTCCTATCTTATCACTTGGCCTGGGTATCAGAAAGCAGATAAACAGGTTTCAGCTATAAAAACCGTGAGACTGAAAGCAGGTTGCCAACTCACACATATTTTTGACACTCATTCATCTGTATTTTGGGAATCTTACACTGCAATATTATATAATTTCTCCCTTTTTTGGGAGGGGAGGTTTGCAAAAAAACCTCAAATACCCCAAACTATGGCTTTTAGAGGTAATATTATGCTTGAAAACTGAGGTCAGCAGCACAGATCTATCTGTGCATGCTGGCAAATGCTCCAGCCCCAAGCTTTATTGGCATAAATTTGGTGTGTATGTGAGTCTATAGTTAGTTGCTTTTTTTTTTTTTTCTCCACCATGGCAGACATTACAAACACCACTCTGTACTGCTGACAATTTTCAGACAAGCAGTTTAAATTAAAACATCTCTTGGCTTGCAGGGATAGCGAAACCTGCTCTGATAGGAGATATTATGCCTCCTGTGACCTTTAATTGGTGCGTTAGGACCTGCAAATTGAGGGTATTTTTAGTGTTTTGTGAATGTCTTGACCTTAAAAGTTTGACAAGTTAAGGGAAGGCAGTTTTGTTGGTCCCCCACTGAGGCAATAGTACATATACTCTTGACAAGAAGGCCAGGATGTAATGTTTACTGCTGCTTCTCCTCTTAGATTTTGTTATCCATGTAGAGCTGTGTCTGTGGGAAGGAGAGCAATTTGTGAAAAACAACATGATTGGTGTTAACATTGGGTTTGATTGTTCATGAACCCCATTTTGTTCTCTCGCCATAGTCGCCTCATTTAGGATTCATCTCCCTTTTAGCCAGGTGTTTAGTTTAAGGTAATTTTCTATCCTCCCCATACAGTTAGTGGAGAAGGAGG